>NC_057801.1:211179314-211186240 GCF_018294505.1 Triticum aestivum
AAGGCGGCCCGGTGGGCCAAGGTCCAATGGGGGAATTCTCTTTTTTTTCCCTTTTTTTGTTTTGTTTTCTGTTACTTTTATTTATTTATTTCTTTTCTGTGTTAGCCTAGTTTCAACAAAATATAAAAGTGGCACCTAAGATAGTGTTACAATTTATGCCACTGCCACAAACAGTTTAGTACTGAAATAAAATAGTTTTGGAATTATTTATTATTCTAAAAGCATTTGAATAACTGTTTTGCCACTGTTTATCTATTATAGTGCATTTAAACACTTTATAAAAGTGTGGTTTTTCCACCATAATTACCTATGATTTATTTGACACAACCCGAACATTTTAGTTTTAATTTTGAAAACTTTTGTTGTTTGTTCGATTTTGTATTTGAAATTCGAACCAGTTTTTGAACTAACCCGAGATTAACTACAGTGACAAAGGTGACGTGGCATCATTAGTGGGGATTACTGTAGCTTAATTACCCGGGCGTCACAATTCTCCTCCACTACAAGAAATCTCGTCCCGAGATTTAAGAGGGGAGCAAGGGGGAAAGGTCTGGTTACGATAACCTAACGGATCTTCTCGGTCTTAGTTGCTCTTCTCGAAGAGGTAGATCCATAACGCTGATGTCTTCATACTTCAGCTTGAGGTCATCATGATGACGCCGTCATTTTTTTTTTGGGGAACTCCATCGTACTTACGAAAAGGATAAGGAGGTAGCTCTACAACGATAGAATGTTATAAGGGAAATTCATCTGGGGTATCCCAAGAATGAACATATGAGTATCTCTCGAGTTGAACAAATTACACCTATAGAGAGCAAAGTAAGACGGTGCAATAAGAAGTTTCAAGCGGATAGGCAATCGTTCATTGCCTGAAGCAGAGTGCGAAAGGGGTTCTGAGCAACGGGAATAAGTATTGTGTCCGATACCAGAATAGATCAACAGGCAAGTGGCCCGTGAATTACATACAAAGTCAAGCACGAGGAATAACTTGGGCAACAGGGGTGTACAGGAGAGTCAGGTTTCGATCCTGTGGAACTGTGGGTTATGGGCCCACCATGTGGTTGAAAGTAGGAAGGGGGCCGACATTTTGCACGGTCATGATAGCAAGGCGTGTCAAAGGGTAGCCTATCAGATATGTCGGCAACAACATCGATACCAAGGGCGAGGGACGAAGAGAACCATTTTCCTGCTCGTTGAACGAGGCGGGCCAATAGGCAAAGTTCTCGTCCATCGGTGGTTACCGGAATACCATCAACAATCGTAACAGGGTCTTACTGACCAATTATACATCGAGGTGTTTACATAAGCAGTGAATCTTTACTGCTTAGATTATATAGATCACAAGAATGACAAACACAACAATGGAAAGGAAAATATGAATATCAGATTAAACAGAACAATGGAAAGGAAAATGTGTTAAAACACATAATTCAGGGGTATATCCTTCCCAAGGACAAGCAGAGCAAGATATCCATGACAGGATATAAAGTAGACAACCATTTAGGTAAGGGGGGAGGAATCTCATGATATTACCCATACAACGGTGTTAGGATAAATGATAAACAAAATTTAGCATCGTGCTTCAAATGTTCCTGTTGAAAATCAGAGTACCATTGACATGCTTCGAGGTAGCATTGACATGGTCTTCAGGTGAAGATCAAACTTTGGAAACATGAAGGATCCATCGGGAATAACTTGTAGAATAAGTCTTACAATTTCCCCATGGATGAACGGATAACCTTGCTGAAAAGGAATCTATAACGATAGGTCCTCCAGCCGGGGGGGGGGGGTGCTAGGCATGACATCGTGTTACCGGGTCATCAAAGGATCAACATCATAACTCTTGGAAAATGTCCCAACCATCATATCCGACCAAGATTCAGATCCAATTGGTGTCAGGATACCTCAGACTCGGGATGCCTGAGAAGAAAGGTGCAACACAAATTGATGAGATGACATTGCAAGATTCTCGGGAAATTTACTATGGATGCGAGTTTCGAAACAAAAGCTCATCATTAGACCAAGGAGAGGGTGAGGAGGTGGCTGATGAACTCAGCGACAATTCATCGAGATTTCCAAAAATGGATTTCCACAATTATGTGAACAAGGAGATAACAGCTGTCAGATCAAATAATATAATGGTGTATGCTTGAGGAACACATACACAATTAAACATTGGTTGAAAAGTGTACCCGAAATATGGGTTGGGTTGCACGACCAATGTCAGAATGGTGAATCAATAACCAATAGCCTGAGGATGAGCTGTCGGCCATTAACTTCAAAGCAATAGGGTTGCTAGGAGTACAGAATCCAAGCAGCACCGTACACTTGCTAGTATTCCGATTAGAATCAACATTGGGGCCAAGAAAGAATGGTGATGGTGAGAAGTATCACCATACCAAGAGATTTTAAGAGGCGAAGCACTTCTCACAACCTTCTTGACATAAAAGATGGTAATACTCCAAGGTAAAGAAGAACAATTGCTGGATAGCAAGGAAACCAAGGTACAACACAAATTGTGAACAAGTTTGTGTTGGGGGGGGGGAGGCAAGAATGTTGCCGATGATAACTCAAATCATCGAGGGACAAGGATGGTATTTCTCATCATGAATTCAATAGATATTTTGGAAGAGCTCAGAATGTTGATGATCTTCACGACACATTTGTCGCGAGAGTTCATGAAGATGTAATCGATCGGTGATGACATCAAGTCAAAGTAATGATAAAGTGAAAGGTTATTGGAACCAAGGGTACGACACAAACTCGAAACCAAGCTTGTTGTTCAAGGCGAAATGATATGACGATGATGATCGACGTAAGGTTAGTTCATCGTCGAAAATTGTGCTCCGGGAAGAAGGACCGGGTAGCACAGTTAAAATTAGCTCGATAACGATATAGCCGATCAGGCTAGGAATGACTTGAAGGATTAATAAATTTGTAAGTAGTGATGGGTTCAAATACTTGTTGAATCGCAATGCGAACTCGATTCAGTTATCGGTGTCTTTGAGTCTATAATAACTCAGAGCCCGCGAAAAATTGGAATCAGTGGGAAGGTAGCACTTGATGAAGAACTCATAAAAAGTTATGCAGTTCCATGATAATCTCGAGATACCAGGGGGGTAATACTCGACACAAGATCAAAGTAAAGGTTGGACTGGTGTATTGATCCATAGGAGACAATTGTTTTAACTTGTCCGAGAAGTGAGATCAAAGAAGAACAATCATGGTCGGAACCACGGTTGCAAGGGATCAATTCACAGATACCAGATGTTAGTTATCAAGGAAATAGTTATTGTTACAAGAAGCTTCCATGATAGGATATACATCGCGTCCATGGGCATGAACACAAAGTTCAAGGTCGACTCCCACTTCCTCAATGCATAACCTTCCATTCACTTCTCGCTTTGATAAAGGCATTAGTGTTGAAAGTTTTACCTGGTGAAATACCAGATGAGTATGACTCGTGAAATCTTCCGAGTTCACACATATTAAGGGAGGCATAGGTTCAACCCATCAGGGCATCTTAGAATCCTATACCAGAATTTTTTTTTGAAGTAATTAACTCAAGCTCGAAGGCAGAGCATGGTTGAGAAAGCAGACGATACAATTTACCAAAGGCATTATGTATCCGAGAAAAAGGCTCACAAGTTTATT
This sequence comes from Triticum aestivum, assembly GCF_018294505.1. Lineage (NCBI taxonomy): Eukaryota > Viridiplantae > Streptophyta > Magnoliopsida > Poales > Poaceae > Triticum > Triticum aestivum. Next base: position 211,182,969 of record NC_057801.1, read on the forward strand.
GAATATGAAGGGCGTTGTCAGATAAAATCCAACAAAGGAGCTGGTGGTCCACAAGGGATCTGACGCGAGCATCGGTACTCAACTAGAGGAAGCAGATTATAGAAACAACTGACTAACTCAATTGTCAAATGCAAAGGAATTATGTTTTCCAAATCAAGGGATCAGAAGCAATGCTCTGATTAGGGGTGGATAAGTTGAATAGCCGTAGGGTACAATCGAAGACAATTGGATTGGTTGAGAACCAATTCCAGTAAAAAGAATGGCAGCTTAGCCGGAGAAGTAATTTATAAGGATCAATGATGATTGCGTGCATTCGCAAACATATTGAGTCAACAGACTCAAAATGATAATGACAAGGAATGTCATTAAGACTACGAGACTTATGGGATTAACCATAATGCGAGCAAACAAGAATCTCAAGAGCCAAAGGCTCCAGAGGATTTTCAGAAGATCGAATATTATTTTGAAGACTTTTGTGAAACACAAGAACAACTGGGGATGAGCGGATACTCGGCAAGCACGAGTAATTATCCGTAGGGGTATTCATGCAGCAAGGAACTGCAGGGCAGTAAGCGTAAGAATTCTCGGAATATCGAAGAGTATTTCAGGACATCTTGTAATAACAAGAGCAACTGGGGATGACAATATGAACGATAGGTGTAAGTAGTTATCCAGAGGGATTTATCGATGGAAGTGAATTGCAAAAGCGATGGCACATAGTCTCGAGAGCACATCGTAGAGTATCTTCGGAATCTTCTGGTGTAGCAGGCGATCATCTGAAGTGAGGGGCTCTCCGGGAAAAAGTACTTGCGAGAACCTAAAGTTAGTTTTGTTTTTAGCAAAATCGTTTAACCCGAATAGAAGAGAGTTCAGAATCCCAGAGTAAAGGTCGAGGAGTAAAAGATCCTAGTACCACCCAATGGCGACGTGGGCCCATGGGCCGCACAGCCATGTTAGTAAAAGTTTTGTAAAGTCTAGACTCGACTTCGGCCAAGGAGTTGGAAGGGGAATTCCTACAGGCAGTCGGCTCTGATACCAACTTGTGACGCCCCCGATTTGACCGTACACTAATCATGCACGCAAATGTGTACGATCAAGATCAAGGACTCACGGGAAGATATCACAACACAACTCTACAAATAAAATAAGTCATACAAGCATCATAATACAAGCCAGGGGCCTCGAGGGCTCGAATACAAGTGCTCGATCATTGACGAGTCAGCGGAAGCAACAATATCTGAGTACAGACATAAGTTAAACAAGTTTGCCTTAAGAAGGCTAGCACAAACTGGGATACAGATCGAAAGAGGCGCAGGCCTCCTGCCTGGGATCCTCCTAAACTACTCCAGGTCGTCATCAGCGGGCAGCACGTAGTAGTAGGCACCTCCGGGATAGTAGTCGTCGTCGACGATGGCGTCTGGCTCCAGGGCTCCAGCATCTGGTTGCGACAACCAGAAAGAAAGGAAAGGGGGAAAAAGGGGGGAGAAAGCAACCGTGAGTACTCATCCAAAGTACTCGCAAGCAAGGAACTACACTACATATGCATGGGTATATGTGTAAGGAGGCCATATCAGTGGACTGAACTGCAGAAGGCCAGAATAAGAGGGGGATAGCTAATCCTGTCGAAGACTACGCTTCTGGCAGCCTCCGTCTTGCAGCATGTAGAAGAGAGTAGAATGAAGTCCTCCAAGTAACATCTCCATGGTAGAATCTCCAAATATCATCTCCAGTAGCATCGCATAGCATAATCCTACCCGGCGATCCTCTCCTCGTCGCCCTGCGGAAAAGCGATCACCGGGTTGTCTGTGGAACTTGGAAGGGTGTGTTTTATTAAGTATCCGGTTCTAGTTGTCATAAGGTCAAGGTACAACTCCAAGTCGTCCTGTTACCGAAGATCACGGCTATTCGAATAGATTAAACTTCCCTGCAGGGGTGCACCACATAGCCCAACACGCTCGATCCCATTTGGCCGGACACACTTTCCTGGGTCATGCCCGGCCTCGGAAGATCAACACGTCGCAGCCCCACCTAGGCACAACAGAGAGGCCAGCACGCCGGTCTAAACCTAAGCGCGCAGGGGTCTGGGCCCATCGCCCTGAGCACACCTGCACGTTGCGAGGGCGGCCGGAAGCAGAACTAGCCCCCTTAATACAAGAGCAGGCTTACGTTCCAATCCGGCGCGCGCCGCTCCGTCGCTGACGTCTGAAATGCTTCGGCTGATACCACGACGTCGGGATACCCATAACTACTCCCACGTAGATGGTTAGTGCGTATAGGCTCGTAGCCAGACTCAGATCAAATACCAAGATCTCGTTAAGCGTGTTAAGTGTCCGCGAACGCCGAACAAGGCCAGGCCCACCTGTCTCCTAGGTGGTCTCAACCTGCCCTGTCGCTCCGCCACAAAGTAACAGTCAGGGGCCGTCGGGAAATCAGGCCCACCACTACCTGGATGGAGCCACCTGCCCCTTCAGCCCCCATCTCCAAACAGTATCACCAGTAATGTAACAGTGTAAAGTATATAGTATACGCCCGTGATCACCTCCCAAAGTGATCACAGCCCAGTAGTATAGCATGGCAGACGGACAAGAGTGTAGGGCCACTGATGGAACACTAGCATCTTATACTAAGCATTTAGGATTGCGGGTAAGGTATCAATGACTGTAGCAGCAATGACAGGCTATGCATCAGAATAGGATTAACAGAAAGCAGTAACATGCTACACTACTCTAATGCAAGCAGTATAGAGAAGAGTAGGCGATATCTGGTGATCAAAGGGGGGGGCTTGCCTGGTTGCTCTGGCAAGAGAGAGGGGTCGTCAACTCCGTAGTCGAACTGGTCAGCAGCAGCGTCGGTCTCGTAGTCTACCGGAGAGAAGAGGGGGAAGAAATAATGAATACAGAGCAAACAAAGCATCACAAAATATAACAAGGCAATACGCGGTGTTCGGTGTGCCCTAACGCGGTAGTAGGTGATACCGGTGAAGGGGGGAAAACATCCGGGAAAGTATTCCCGGTGTTTCGTGTTTTCGGGCAGAGGAGCCGGAGGGGGAAAGTTGCGGGTTCGATAGGTTAGAGGGGTGTGGCGGACGAACGGACTGCGTATCCGGAATCGTCACGTCGTTCTGAGCAACTTTCATGTTGAAAACATTTTAATCCGAGTTACGGATTAAAAGATATGATTTTCTAAAGATTTTATTAATTTCTGAAATTTAATTATTTATTTAATTAATTCGAAAAAATGTATTAATGACGTCAGCATGATGTCATGCTGAC
>NC_057801.1:211187317-211413067 GCF_018294505.1 Triticum aestivum
GTCGATGCCCCGATCTGTTCTGGATCGGGGGGGGGGAGGAAGAGCCAGAGAGAGTGGGGGGGGAGTGGATAGGGTTAGGGTTCCTGGTGGCTCGCGATAGGCCATATAGGCCAGCGGGGCGGGCTGGGCCGATTGGGCCGACAAGGCGGCCCGGTGGGCCAAGGTCCAATGGGGGAATTCTCTTTTTTTTCCCTTTTTTTTGTTTTGTTTTCTGTTACTTTTATTTATTTATTTCTTTTCTGTGTTAGCCTAGTTTCAACAAAATATAAAAGTGGCACCTAAGATAGTGTTACAATTTATGCCACTGCCACAAACAGTTTAGTACTAAAATAAAATAGTTTTGGAATTATTTATTATTCTAAAAGCATTTGAATAACTGTTTTGCCACTGTTTATCTATTATAGTGCATTTAAACACTTTATAAAAGTGTGGTTTTTCCACCATAATTACCTATGATTTATTTGACACAACCCGAACATTTTAGTTTTAATTTTAAAAACTTTTGTTGTTTGTTCGATTTTGTATTTGAAATTCGAACCAGTTTTTGAACTAACCCGAGATTAACTACAGTGACAAAGGTGACGTGGCATCATTAGTGGGGATTACTGTAGCTTAATTACCCGGGCGTCACAGCATGACATGTTCTACTGGGTACAAACGGCCAATATTGGCTAACTCATGCACTACGGTATTAGCACTACGGCGGCAAGCAGAAATTGTATGCTTCGAGAACCACATTTTCAACTGAAACTTGGTATCTTCAATGACGGCCGCATATGCTGACAGAGTCTGATCTCCTGAAGTCCATAGCTTCAACTAATAGTTGTGAATCCGTCTCAAAATTGACTCTCAGGCACCCCATGTCTGCTGCAAGGGCCACGGCATTTGACAAGGCAGTGACCTCCGCCGCAAAGGCATCCTGTATATGATCCTGTCGCCCAGCCCTTGCTGCCACAATATCCCCCGCCGATTCTCGCGCCACCATGCCCCACCCTGCATGCCCTTCTCCCGGACCAAATGATCCATCCATGTTGATTTTCAGCATTTCATCGGCCGGGGCAGTCCATTTGTCCAGACAGGCTTGCTTTGGTGGGTTGATATAAACTTTCACATATTCCATGACAGCACTGCGTGTTCACCTCGCTATTTCTGTTGCTGGCGCTACTAGCTCCCCTTTCCTTAGCTTATTGTGCACGCTCCACCAGTGCCACCAGTAGGTTAGAATGTGCATGCGCTTCTTCTCGTCGAGTCCCCACAGAAATTCCATCATCGCATGCACGGACGGAATCTGCTCAAGCTGAATTCTTTCGCCCTCTAGCGCCAGTTCCCTCCCTCCCTCCTTGACTGCCTTGCACTTAATGAAGAGACTAGCAAACATGCCCGTGCGTTGCAACGGGAGAAAAAAAGATACATTCTTCTATAGTTGTATAATAAGCACAACTTAAGACCCCTCAACTGGTCCTCCTTATCTATATCAACATAGTCCACCTCCGTGTTGTCACTTATACCCTTTCATGCCTTCACTAACCATGCATGGTCGCAGTGTCTAATTGGTCACAATGCGTCTGAACGTGGCCAATCCCAAGGCGATGATGTCGGCCACTACCTAAACCCACGCACACCTGCCATTGAACAACATCATCGTAAGTGAATGTCTAATAGTTACATACTAATCTCGTTGAGCTGGAGGTGATGGGCGCCCTTCCCCGAGCTACAATATGCACCTAGTGCATGCATACACCATCTCTCATAGGCCCATTCACTTTTAAACTCTATATTTGTTTTCCAAAATGCATCAACAATCTTTTTGAAATAATAAATAATTTTTAAATCAAATGGAATTTTTAAAGTGCATGAATGTTTTTTAATTACAAAATATTTTTAAGCATGTGAACACTTCTTAGAATTACATGAACTTTTTTTGAGAAAAAGGTGAACCATTTCAACTGGTATAAACATTGTTTTGATACATGAACAATATTCTTAAAACTACATAAACATTCTAAAATTCATGAACGATTTTTAAAAACTACTGGCATTTTTCAAAAGGCAGAATCACATAAAATTAGAACATTGGTAAATTAAATTTTGGGTATGTAGCAAGTGATCAGATTACACGTACATTGCACCTAATTTTTCTTTTTTATATATATAGTGAACGGGAGGAGAGCTGTTCTAGTTCTGCCCAGAGACTGCAATTTTCTCGTTGGTGACTACGTGGACCAGTGCTCACATAAAGGCCAAAAAAAGGATTACGTGGAGCACTGCACGAAGATTATTTTGCTCGGCTCTAGAAGCGAACCAACATCCAAACCTTTGACCGATCAAAATAAAATGTAATATCCTCATCGTGTAGCGAAGCATACAGCGCCGCGAGAATAGCGCGGCCACCAGCGCTCTAGCCGCGCACGAGATCGTCGCCCTACTGTCCCGCGCGTGCTCAGGGCTCCGGGTCCGTCCTGCACATCCCTGCTGAGCTGAGCTCCCCGCCGCGCAATAGATCCCGCGCCACCGAGGAAGGTCGCCCAGATCTCCTCGCTCCTCGCCGCGCTGTCGCCCATGGTCTCATCCGCATCTGCTTCCTTCATCGATATGCAGAGCCGAGGAGGATTTCCACTACTTTGATTGCATAAATAAAAAATTAGAACGATACACAATGAATATGCTGTTTCCAATGCATTCTTATAAGTTTGACGCTGCAATCAGGCATCAACAGCCATTAGTGTGGTGGTTAGTAGCATGCACATTGTAGTAGGAGCACCTGCGTTCAAACCTCCGTGATAGCGCTGAGCTTTTTTAAGTTTTATTTTTGTGTTAGGCGCTTGCTAGTGGGCTGGGCCTTGCGTTCCGCGCTTGCTGCTGGGCCGGTCCAATCACTGTGCGTTCGCCACGCTGTTTTGGACGCAAAAAAGTTTAGTACCACATCAGAATCACCTAAAATCATCTAAGCGGGACGAAACCAATAATATCACCTCCCTTTAATAGTAGGTATAGATATAGATATAGATATAGATATAGATATAGATGAGCTTCATCTTCATCAGCCGTCCACAAAAGAAGCAGCGCATGCTCTCCACCTTCAGTCGAGAGTAAGAAGCATGACCGCAATTAACAACTCATGTGCATGCATGCGAGAACGTACTAACCAGTTGATTCTCTCAGTTCCATCTTGATCCATCCATCTAGCCGGCCGGTTTGGCTGCACAAGTCGCCTTGCGGTCGTGCTTCTTACTCTCGACTCTCGTATCTGCGTTGCCAGTGCGGCGACCCAAGCCCGCGTGACGCGCATCCTGGACAGAGAGCTTGTACATGCCTGTACACAAGAGCTAGCATAAGCACTTGATAAAAAAATTGGAACTTGGCTACGCACTGAGCAACCAAACCGGCCACATAAACACATGCAGTCAGAGATCTGCATGCAGCTACTCGGCTACGTACCCGTATGCAACAAACCAAGCCGGTTGGACAATTATTTTTTCATCAGTAGCATTTACTAAATTTTTGAGCACATATCACATCAAGGGCAAAAGGGTCTTTTCATGCGTCATTTAACACCGTTAACGCTTAAAATGGATGAAAGTGTTATGAAAGGCATAAAATTTAGACTTAGTGCCACAACGGGAAAAAAAATTAATTTTCGATATCAAATAGGGCAAGAATATTCGAAAAAACTAACGTTAACACGTGTGGCATCTTACACATCGCCCACACGCCTCCATCACCACTCATTTTGCCACGTATGAACAGATGACATCAACAGGAATTTTTTTAGTTTTCGGCTTAAAAATGTTTTATCTCCTAATTAAAAAATTAAATTAAAAATATGTTTCACCATTAAATTCGTCTTGACGAGATCTTCAAAACTAGACCCCATGTTGATATGTTTCGATGAAATTTTTTCCCTAAAAATTGCCACGATGTTTACACTGTAGTTGCGATAGTGCTTAAACTAAAGTTGCCATGTGGCAATTTTAGTTTGTAGAGCATGGCAATTTTAGTGTTTTTTTATGATGACAATTACTGTACTTTGACCATAAAAAATATTTTTTGTATGAACCATGCAATTTTAAATGCATGTATCATTGTAACTTTAGTTTATGGTTCATGGCAAGTCTAGTTTTTTAATTCTCCGATTTATAATATGTCAAAATTTACTATAGAAGAAAATAGCTAAAACATATCATGGCAACTTTAGTGTAAACATCATGGCAATTCATATGCAGTAGACGTACGGAAGTCATATATGGAATGGTTCTACGGACTCCTCTCTAAGCAACCAACACCCCTGATTTGAGCTGGTGGGACCTCTCCTCCCTAATCTTCTCCAACCATAACTTCACATGTGAGTCCGTAACAAAAATCTCGCAGGAATCTATCCGTGAGTCTATCATTTCTCACTACAAAGTGTCTCTCATAGCAGTAGCAATAGGGCTTCGTGGTCTTCCTGTTTGTGCGTTCCTGATCTCCTCACCCATCAATTTATAGAGCGTAGCCGATCACTCTAGAAACAACCATTCAAACGGCAAGTACATACTCGAAAACTCAAATCAAATGGCACATGCAGAAAATAAGAGATGCCACCATGTATGGACATAAATCATACGCAAATCAACCGTGGAGAAAGCATCAAATATGGCCTGCTAGGAGATAGACCAAAAGAATCAGGAAACAAATCGCTGCATACCCAACCAGCGGCTACCACGGAACCTCACCAGAATTACACGCGTCGGTCTATCATTAATCCGTTTATAGGCAGTACGAATATTTAAAAAGGAGAAAAAATGATTCCTATGGGATGTTGTCGTGGAATTGTCACGACAGATGTTCAACGGGAGAGAAAACGTAACACACGTTCTTAACCCAACAACCATCACTGAAGACCATAATACGTCCATCCCCTTTATTGTAACGAGGCATCATATTTGTGCTGCCGGTTATCCTCCTTCTCACCCTCGCCGGCGATGGCCTCGATGTTCACACAAACAAAATAAAACGTGTTCGAATATGGTTAATCCTAAGGCGTCTCTCTCTTCCTCTCTCTCTCGCATTCTCTCACTCTCACGATGAGAAATCTATTGTTTCCCCCTGCGACGTTTTTCAGAGGTATGCATGTGTAGTTATTGATGTTTTCTTTTCCCTATATGGTTATAGTGGGGTGTTTATTTACAATTTGGATCGCCGCCGGTACGAAAGAAAAAGGATCGTGCGCTATAAATTGTAAGTTTGCTTCTAAAACAATATTTTAAAAATATTTAACAGGTAGAATTAACATCATATTCATATTCCACATATTTTTCTAATCAAATTTCATATATAACATGTTAAAATCGGAGTTACGGTTTAAAAGATACGTACTCCCTCTATAAAGAAATATAAGAGCATTTAGATTACTAAAGTAGTGTTCTAAATGCTTTTATATTTCTTTACGGAGGGAGTATAATTTAGAAACTCATTTGTTTGACTTAACTATCTTCCAAAATAATATTTAAAAATACTTATCAGGTAAAAATAATCTCATATTCATATTCTACGTATTTTTCTAATCAAATTTCATATATAATATGTTCAAATCGGAGTTACGGTTTAAAAGATATGAATGATTTAGAAGAGCATTTGTTTGACTTAAATATGATCCGAGGATGAATTACCTAAAAGGTAAGGGAGGTTTAAAAAAAATGTAAAATAACGGTTCGGGTGTGACTTAAAACAGGACTGCAGGTTGAATTATCTGAAATGGAGGGGCTTTTCTGAAAAATGCCATGACGGACGAGAATAAACCCAATTTGCTTTATTATAGCAAATATGCCTGTGTGTTGCAACGGGAGATTATGTAGGTGTGCTAGATATAAAAAAAAGTCTAAATCAAATGTCAGGATGAGATAAGAACTTTTAAAATATCATTTCACAAACTATGTCTAAGTGATGTCATGATGAAATAAGGGACTTCTAAAAATTCATTTAATAAACTAAACATGTGATGGTTTGATCACGATTTAATTTTCTAAGGCGCCACAACAAAAAAAAATTGGCTGAGCAAACTGCATTGATAGACCCTGCTTGAGCTAGAGTGATGAATGGTGTGCCTCGTCTTGACCTAACGTAAGGGTGTTTACCATACCAGTACCATGGTACCAGAATAAACATAGCTGTGTATGGAGGCAAAATAGACATTTATCATTTTTGCATAGCTTACAAGAACTAACCAATAGGAAGCTATGTCTATTTTTTTTAGTCTCAGCGTTGTATGAAACACGAAGACCATTTTTAAACCCGACGCAAAGGGACTAAATAAAATCATAAAACGACCTTTACAGACCCCCTAATAAAACTTCTATGCAAGCGACAATTCATTTTGTTAATTATTTATAGATATGTTTCAATTTTTGGGAACATTTTCTACAATTCATGTACATGTTTTTCTATTTCGAGAATATGTTTTAAATACTGGATTGTTTTTAAAAAATTATGAATATTTTTTTATTTCATGAACATCTATTTGTGATTTGTGAATATTTTTATAATATGCGACCAATTATATGATTTTATTTTTTGAATTCATAAACAGTTTATGATTATTAGTATATTTTTAAAGTTCACAAGTTTTTTAAATTTGGTTCTTTTGAAAATCCTGAATTAACTTAAAGAAGAAAAGTGAAAAATAAAAATGAAAAAGTAAAAAGCAAAACAGGGGGCGCCACCATCCGCACATGGGCCGGCCCGTTAGGGCGTGCGAGAGGAGGAGGCACGTACATAGAAAAAAGTGTGGGAAGCGGGGATCGAACCAGGGACGCCTGTGTGGTAGACCACTGCCTTAGCCAACGGGCTGCTCGACTTCTTGTGTAACATAAGTGTATTATTCTTTAAGAAGCAAACCCAGCGGCGATGTTGAAATAAAATCGAATCGTTTTACTTACGGATGGCATAGTGGGTAATTTTCTACCAATTTTGGGGGCAATTTAAATGACGTACGGACAGAAACCCAATTCTCTTTATTATTAGGTAAAGATAAAGATATAGATGAGCTCCATCTTCATCAGCCGTCCACAAAAGAAGCAGCGCATGCTCTCCACCTTCAGTCGAGAGTAAGAAGCATGACCGCAATTAACAACTCATGTGCATGCATGCGAGAACGTACTAACCAGTTGATTCTCTCAGTTCCATCTTGATCCATCCATCTAGCCGGCCGGTTTGGCTGCACAAGTCGCCTTGCGGTCGTGCTTCTTACTCTTGACTCTCGTATCTGCGTTGCCAGTGCGGCGACCCAAGCCCGCGTGACGCGCATCCTGGACAGAGAGCTTGTACACGCCTGTACACAAGAGCTAGCATAAGCACTTGATAAAAAAATTGGAACTTGGCTACGCACTGAGCAACCAAACCGGCCACATAAACACATGCAGTCAGAGATCTGCATGCAGCTACTCGGCTACGTACCCGTATGCAACAAACCAAGCCGGTTGGACAATTATTTTTTCATCAGTAGCATTTACTAAATTTTTGAGCACATATCACATCAAGGGCAAAAGGGTCTTTTCATGCGTCATTTAACACCGTTAACGCTTAAAATGGATGAAAGTGTTATAAAAGACATAAAATTTAGACTCAGTGCCACAACGGGAAAAAAATTAATTTTCGATATCAATTAGGGCAAGAATATTCGAAAAAACTAACGTTAACACGTGTGGCATCTTGCACATCGCCCACATGGCTCCATCACCACTCATTTTGCCACGTATGAACAGATGACATCAACAGGAATTTTTTTAGTTTTCGGCTTAAAAATGTTTTATCTCCTAATTAAAAAATTAAATTAAAAATATGTTTCACCATTAAATTCGTCTTGACGAGATCTTCAAAACTAGACCCCATGTTGATATGTTTCGACGAAATTTTTTCCCCAAAAGTTGCCACGATGTTTACACTGTAGTTGCCATAGTGCTTAAACTAAAGTTGCCATGTGACAATTTTAGTTTGTAGAGCATGGCAATTTTAGTGTTTTTTTATGATGACAATTACTGTACTTTGACCATAAAAAATATTTTTTGTATGAACCATGCAATTTTAAGTGCATGTATCATTGTAATTTTAGTTTATGGTTCATGGCAAGTCTAGTTTTTTAATTCCCCGATTTATAATATGTCAAAATTTACTATAGAAGAAAATAACTAAAACATATTATAGAGTCCGTAACAAAAATCTCGCAGGAATCTGTCCGTGAGTCTAGCATTTCTCACTACAAAGTGTCTCTCATAGCAGTAGCAATAGGGCTTCGTGGTCTTCCTGTTTGTGCGTTCCTGATCTCCTCACCCATCAATTTATAGAGCGTAGCCGATCACTCTAGAAACAACCATTCAAACGGCAAGTACATACTCGAAAACTCAAATCAAATGGCACATGCAGAAAATAAGAGATGCCACCATGTATGGACATAAATCACACGCAAATCAACCATGGAGAAAGCATCAAATATGGCCTGCTAGGAGATAGACCAAAAGAATCAGGAAATAAATCGCTGCATACCCAACCAGCGGCTACCACGGAACCTCACCAGAATTACACGCGTCGGTCTATCATTAATCCGTTTAGAGGCAGTACGAATATTTAAAAAGGAGAAAAAATGATTCCTATGGGATGTTGTCGTGGAATTGTCACGACACATGTCCTAGTGTAAGGACTTAGTCGTGAGGCCAACGCATCTATGTGGTAGCTTGAGAGGGGTTGATCGGAACGAGAGACGCAACACACAAGACAAGGATTTAGACAGCTTCGGGCCCCGGGAAACATCATCCGGTAATAGTCCTACATGGTGTTTGTGGCTAGGTCTCATTATGCTCATGAGGGAGACGCCGTAAATTCGGCTCTCCTCTAGTTGTGTCTAGCCTTAACGATTATTTTCTTGCCCCCCTCTTGGGGTGCCCCGCCCCTCCTTATATAAGATGAAGGGACGAGTTATGATACGTCTCCAACGTATCTATAATTTTTGATTATTCCATGCTATTATATTACCTATTTTGGATGTTTATGGGCTTTATTATACACTTCTATATTATTTTTGGGACTAACCTATTAACCGGAGGCCCATCCCAAATTGTTGTTTTCTTGCCTATTTCAATGTTTCGAAGAAAAGGAATATCAAAGGGAGTCCAAACGGAATGAAACCTTCGGGAGAGTTATTTTTGGAACGGAAGAACTCAGGAGACTTGGAGTGCACGTAAGGGAAGCAATGAGGAAGCCACGAGGCAGGGAGGCGTGCACTACCCCCCTGGGCGCGCCCCCACCCTCGTGGGCCCCTCGTGGCTCCCCTGACAGACTTCTTTTGCCTATATATGTCCACATACCCAAAAAACATTGAAAAACACAATAGATCAGGTGTTCCGCCGCCGTAAGCCTCTGTAGCCACCAAAAACCAATCGGGACCCTGTTCCGGCACCCTGCCGGAGGGGGGATCCCTCACCGGTGGCCATCTTCATCACCCAGGCGCTCTCCATGATGAGGAGGGAGTAGTTCACCCTCGGGGCTGAGGGTATGTACCAATAGCTATGTGTTTGATCTCTCTCTATCTCATGTTCTTGAGGTGGTACGATCTTGATGTATCGCGAGCTTTGCTATTATAGTTGGATCTTATGATGTTTCTCCCCCTCTCCTCTCTTGTAATGGATTGAGTTTTCCCTTTGAAGTTATCTTATCGGATTGAGTCTTTAAGGATTTGAGAACACTTAATGTATGTCTTGCCTGGGATACCCGTGGTGACAATGGGGTATTCTATTGATTCACTTGATGTATGTTTTGGTGATCAACTTGCGGGTTCAATGAACTTATGCATAGGGGTTGGCACATGTTTTCGTCTTGACTCTTCGGTAGAAACTTTGGGAAACTCTTTGAAGTACTTTGTGTTGGTTGAATAGATGAATCTGAGATTGTGTGATGCATATCGTCTAATCATACCCACGGATACTTGAGGTGACATTGGAGTATCTAGGTGACATTAGGGTTTTGGTTGATTTGTGTCTTAAGGTGTTATTCTAGTACGAACTCTATGATATATCGATGTAGCGACCCGACCTCAGATGGTCAAGTCTCTGTGCTCAGGTGTCATCCCTGGATCAGTAATGCTGACACCACACAGTACTTCGAAGGATTTATAACAGAGTAGCAATCACACACTTATTACATCGAATGTCTCAAAAGAGAACTTATTACAATAATATGGCTTAAGGCCATCTAATGCGATAACAGCGGAAGGCTTGGAAGATAAAGTGAGTCCATCAACTCCAACAGCATAGCTGAGCTGCACGGCAACGATCTACGAACCTTGCTCTTCGTCTAAGAAGTCTGCAACATAATACGTTGCAGCCCGAGAACGGGTCAGCACATGGAATATGCTGGCAATGTAACACAAAAGAGCAATGACAGAGTAATGCTACCACTACATGCATATTTGGCTGGTGGAAAGCTCTATGGTTATAGTTTTGCGAAAAGCCAATTTTTCCCTACTTCAAAGGAATCAATTTTAATTTAACTATCATGGTGGTTGAAACATCATTTGAGAAGGTAACCCCAACTCAATGATCCCAATTAAAATAGTTAACAACCCAAGCAATATTAATTAAGAGTGTTGAGATACATGCGAATACTCAAGTACTAGATACTCAGAATTGTCCATAACCGGGGACACGGCTAACCATGATTAGATTGTACACTCTGCAGAGGTTTGCGCACTTTTCCCCACAAGACTAGATCACCTCCATTGATTTCTCGCACTACATGGTGTTTGAGAGACGGATGACCGAGACACAGTCTTTCAGAAGCATTAACTCTCTACTCCGGGCAGACCATACCAAACCTACAAACCCACTACCTGCTGATCCACCTCTTCGAGAGCTTCACACAACTTACTCAACTATGCTAGAGCCCATAATAGCTTGCGGCTGCACACGGAAGTTTCTAGCATGAATAGACTCAGTTCCCTTTGAGCCTGGGTGGCGGTCCATAGGAGAATCACACGGTAACCCCAGGATTTCCAAAAATAAAATAGGCAATCACTGGATACCCCAGGTGCCTCAATCCACCCAGATGTGTATTAAAGTTGCCACCTTAAGTAAACCATTAATTAACAATCTCACATCTGTCATGGATATGACTCAAACCCAATCCACGTCTACGAGCATAGCATGGCAATATAAGCATAACGTAGAAGTAACTCCCAAGGGTTTGATAATAAACAGGGTAATAGGTTCTACCTCAGCAACTACTTCCCAACCCACAAGTTAAAGCATCCTAATCATGCAATGTTTGAGGATTGAAACTAATGCATAAAAACTGGGTATGAAAAGAGTATGATCAATGTGTTACTTGCCTTGCTGACGATCCGGGAATCCTAGAGACTCGTAGTAACACGCTTCGCACTCCGGGAATTCTAGCGCAAGCAAACAATAACATACATAAGCAACAATCAAAGATGCACAAGTAGAACTCCAAATAAAAGAGTTTAACCGGAGAGTTCAACTTAAGAACTCCGGTTTGCAAAAAGAATCAAATCAAACGAAGCAACGAAACTCAAACGGCAGAAGAAACAACTTCGTTTTACTAATCTGGATCTAAGTCAAATTTTACAGAAGAAAAATCTTGTTTGAGTTGATTATTCGGAAAGAGGGTTTCGAGATGAAACTCCAGGCGCTTGAATCGCCTGATTCCGATAAACAAGCGAAAAGATAAACAAGTTTGAATATCGGATCAGAAATCGCGATCAGAATAATCGCGGAATAAATCCGATAAAAGAAAAATGACGAACGGCTAAACGAACGAACGTTCGTTAGCAGAAACTAAACGGTGAACATGTTCGTTAGAACGAACGGACGAACGGACGTTCGCTAAGTAAATAAACCGGGGAAAATAAACCGATCTAAAAAAAATGAACTAGGGTTTTCTAAAAAAACCCGAAGGGTTTTTTGAGAAAAACCGGCGGCGAGGGTGGGTACCTCCGGCGAGGCTCGTCCGGCGGGGCCGGGCGGCTCCGGCGGGTTCGGCGAGAGGCGGCGGGGCTTGGGATGGCTTGCGGGGTGGCGGCGGGAGGCGGCGGCGCGGGGCGGCGGCGGCGTCTCGGGGCGGCGGATCAGGGCTCGGGACGGGCTTCGACGGTGGCGGCGAGTGGCGGGTGGTGGCGAGGTGGTGGTGTGGCGGCGGGGCGGCGGCATATATAGGGGGCGGGGCGGGGCGGCTTGGGGAAGGGGGCGCCCGGGTGGAGTCCGGCTCGGACTCCCTCGGCGTTCGTGCCACGCACGGCGGCGCGCGCGGGGAGGCGGTGGCGGCTGGCGGCTGGGCCAGCCTGCTCGGCTGGCCCTTCGGCCGAGTCGGGCGCGAGTTTTTTTTAAACATTCCGCCGACAGAAAAATTCCTAGAAAAATAAATAAAATCTAAAAATTCCAAAACAAGTTTTCTCCGTCTAAATAAAATATTTAGAACAAGATGAACTTTTCTTGGCCCCTAAAATGCAATTTTAAAACATGCAACATTTTTCTAGGGCAAATAAAAATCCCGAATAAGCTCAAATAAAATCCAAAAATAATTTTAAAATTTTTCCTCCGATATTTCAATTATTTGGAGAAGTCATATTATCTCCCCTCATTTAATATTTTAAAATGAAATATTTTTCGGAGAGAAAATTAATTTAAAACAAATCCTCGTCTTCACTATTTGATAAAAATTTCAAATATGAAAATTAGAAAATCCCCAACTCTCTCCGAAGGTCCTTGAGTTGCTTAGGATCTCGAGGAATGCAAACGAAAAGCAATAAAATATGATATGCATGGATGATCTATGTATAACATGCCAAATTGGAAATTTGGGATGTTACAAACCTACCCCCCTTAAGATGAATCTCGCCCTCGAGATTCGGGTTGGCTAGAAAATAGGTGCGGATGGTCCTTGCGAATATCCTCTTCTCGCTCCCAGGTGGCTTCCTCCTCAGTATGATGACTCCACTGAATTTTGCAAAACTTGATCACCTTGTTGCGAGTCACTCGGCTATCAAACTCAAGAATCCTTACTGGCTTCTCCTCATAGGTCAGGTTGTTATCCAGCTGAATCGCCTCCAAAGGTACTGTATCATTCAACAGTATATCGGCCATCTCAGCATGGCACTTCTTCAGCTGTGATACGTGAAACACATCGTGAACTCCCGACAATCCTTCTGGTAACTCCAGCTTGTAGGCAACTTCTCCCATCCGTTCCAAAATATGATACGGCCCTACAAATCTCGGGGCTAACTTTCCCTTAACTCCAAAACGTTTTACTCCCCTCAAGGGTGATACTCGTAGATAGGCTCTGTCTCCAATTTCATAGGTTACTTCCTTGCGTTTTGAATCTGCGTAACTCTTCTATCTGGACTGAGCAATCTTTAATCTGTCTCTGATCAGTTTAACCTTCTCCTCTGATTCCTTGATCAAATCTGGTCCAAACAACTGACGGTCTCCTACCTTGTCCCACATCAAGGGCGTTCTACATCTGCGTCCATACAGAGCTTAGAATGGTGCCATCTTCAAACTGGCCTGGTAACTGTTGTTATAAGAAAACTCTGCGTACGGAAAATTGTCATCCCAACTAGATCCATAATCTAGCGCACAGGCTCTCAACATGTCCTCCAGAATCTGATTGACTCTCTCTGTCTGCACATCTGTCTGCGGGTGAAAAGCTGTACTGAACTCCAATCGGGTACCCAAAGTCTGGTGTAGCTGATGCCAAAACTTTGAAGTAAACTGGGTTCCTCTATCTGATACGATGCTCCTCGGAACTCCATGTAAACATACGGTCCTGGTCATATATATCTTGGCCAACTTTGCACTTGTATACGTTGTTTTCACCAGGATGAAGTGAGCTACCTTAGTCAATCGATCCACAACTACCCATATAGAATCATATCCTGCCTTGGTTCTGGGTAATCCGGTAATAAAGTCCATACCAAGTTTGTCCCACTTCCATTCGGGTATTGGCATAGGCCTGTAACAGTCCTGCTGGCTTCTGATGTTCTGCCTTCACTCTCTGACATACATCACATACGGCTACATATTTGGCAATATCCTTCTTCATTCCAGTCCACCAGAAACGTTCCTTCAAGTCCAGATACATCTTGGTGTTTCCGGGGTGAATCGAGTATGGTGAGTCACGGGCCTCCTGAAGTATCAACTTTCTGATCTCCGAATTGTTGGGCACATAAATTCGGTCCTCAAACCACAAGGTATCGTGCTCATCCTCGCGAAAACCTTTGGCTTTACCTTCGCCCATCCTCTCTCTTATCTCAGCAATCTCTTTGTCTTCCTTCTGAGCTTCTCAAATCTTGTCCAACAGCATCGACTGAACTTCCATTGCTGCAAGATAACCTCTTGGAACAATCTCCAATCGAAGTTCCATGATCTCTGTAGCTAACTCCTTCGGCATTCCCTTGCTCACAAGAATATTAGCATAACTCTTCCGGCTCAAAGCGTCTGCTACGTCATTGGCCTTTCCTGGATGATAGTGTAGCTTCATATCGTAATCCTTTATAAGTTCCAACCATCTCCTCTGTCTGAGGTTTAACTCCTTCTGTGTGAGAATGTACTTCAAGCTCTTATGATCCGTGTACACATCACAACGGTTTCCAATAAGATAATGTCTCCAAGTCTTTAGCGGATGCACTACGGCTGCTAACTCCAAATCATGCGTGGCATAGTTCAACTCGTGTGGCTTCAGTTGTCGTGAGGCATACGAAACAACTTTTCCTTCCTGCATAAGCACACATCCAAGTCCCAAGCGAGAGGCGTCACAATACACTTGAAACTCCTTATGTATATCTGGCAAGGTCAGCACTGGGGTTGTAGTCAATCGCTCCTTCAACTCTTGAAAACTTGTCTCGCACTCCTCCTTCCATTTGAACTTAGTATCCTTCTTTAACAATTCAGTCATTGGTTTAGCAATCTTGGAAAAATTCTCAATGAACCTTCGATAATATCCTGCCAGTCCAAGAAAACTGCGGATCTCGTCAACTGAAGTGGGTGCCAACCATTCAGTGACCGACTGAACCTTACTGGGATCCACTGCTATACCCTCTCCGGATATAACATGCCCAAGAAATCCAACTTCCTTCAACCAAAACTCGCACTTGCTGAATTTGGCGTACAACTGGTGTTCCCTGAGTTTCTCGAGAACCAAACGCAAGTGTTCCGCGTGCTCCTCTTCGTTCTTCGAGTATATCATAATATCATCAATGAATACCACAACAAACTTGTCCAAATACTCCATGAACACCTTGTTCATCATACTCATGAAATAGGCAGGGGCGTTAGTCAGTCCAAATGACATGACCGTATACTCATATAATCCATACCGTGTGGTAAACGCTGTCTTGGGTATATCCTGCTCTCGGATCTTCAACCGATGGTATCCCGATCGTAGATCAATCTTTGAAAACACCTTAGCTCCTTGTAACTGATCAAACAGATCATTAATCATCGGTAAGGGATACTTGTTCTTTATCGTTACTTCATTCAGAGCTCGGTAATCAACAACCATCCTCAGGGATTTATCCTTCTTCTCCACCAAAAGTACTGGGGCTCCCCAAGGTGACGAGCTTCTACGAATGTAACCTTTCTCCAACAACTCCTTAATCTGCTTCTTAATTTCCTCCAGGTCATTTGCTGGCATCTGATAGGGTCTCTTGGATATTGGCCCTGTTCCTGGCAATAGCTCTATCAAAAACTCGATGTCTCTATCCGGTGGCATACCTGGTAACTCTTCGGGGAAAACATCCGGAAAATCCTTTACTATAGGTACTTCCTCCTGTACAACTCCCGTGAGGGTGTTTACTTGGCTCCTCCTAGGCACATGCCTAGATACATACTTAATCCTTTTTCCCTCCGGGGTAGTAAGATAAATTGACTTACTAGCACAGTCAATACTTCCTCCATACTTTGACATCCAGTCCATACCTAATATCACATCCAATCCTTGCGACTCCAAGATAATTAGGTCAGACGGAAATACATGTGTGCCAATGATTAGGGGTATCTGGGTGCACCATCTGCTAGCCATGTACTCTGATCCTGGCGAGCTCACTAAGAGGGGTGTCCTAAGGGTTTGGGTTGGTAACTTAAACTTTTCCACAAATCCCCTTGATATGTATGAATGCGATGCACCAGTATCGAAAAGAACAATTGCGGTAAATGACTGAACCAAAAACTTACCTATTACCGCGTCCGGCTGCTCTTCAACCTCCTCCAGGTTAACGTGGTTCACTTGTCCTTTGTTGAATGGATTGGGCTTCTTCCCTGCGCTCCCATTTCCATTCCCATTCTTCCCTTCAGAGCAGTCATTGGCATAGTGCCTTGTCTTCCCGCACTTGTAGCAAACAACTTGGCTTAAGTCCCTCTTTGCGGGTGTAGATGGGTTAGAGCGATTCTGGTTATTGTTGGCTCCATTCCCATTCCCGCTCTTCGCACCATTATGGTTATGCGATCCTCCTCCAGCATGGTTATGACCTCCATGGTTATGAACAAGTCCTCCCGAGTTCGGGGTTAAGCGGGGCTTCTGGTGAGCTCCTGAGTTGTATTTCCCTTGTCCATACTTCCTCTTACGATTATCAATCTGCTGCTGCTTCCCTTCAATCATTAGGGCCTTATCTACCAACTCCTGGTAGTTGTTGAAGGTTGCTACCATCAACTGCATGCTCATCTCATCATTCAGCCCTTCCATAAACTTCTCCTGCTTCGCGGCATCTGTGGCCACATCATCAGGGGCATAACGTGATAACTTGCTAAACTCATCCACGTACTGGCCAACAGTACGGTTCCCCTGGCGTAGGTTGCGAAACTCACGCTTCTTCATCTGCATAGCTCCAGTCGAGACATGGGCAGTGCGAAAAGCCTGCTGAAACTGAGCCCATGTGACAGTGTCGATAGGATAGGTGGCTGTGAAATTCTCCCACCATGCTGCTGCAGGTCCATCCAGTTGGTGTGCGGCAAAACGCACCTTCTCAGCATCTGTGCATCCTGCGGTGGTTAACTCCCTTCCAATACGACGTAGCCAATCATCTGCTACTATTGGCTCGATGCTACTGGAGAACACCGGCGGCTGTAACCTTAAGAAACGGGCGAGGTTATCCACTGGCGGCGGGTTGTTGTTGGCATTGTTGTTATTGGCATTGCCCTGGTTCTGAACTAGCAATTGCATCAAGGCATTCTGCTGCTGGATCAACTGGGTGATCTCCGGTGGGAAAACAAAATCGGGGTCTCTCCTCGGAGGCATCTGATGGGTTTAGATGGAAGAGAATAGAATAGAAAAAGATCTAGGGGAGAAACACTACCCATATGTATATGAGGCAAACACAAGCATTTCATTCAATCAATCAAGCAAGGGCATACAAAACGGTCTAGGACTATCGCAAAAGTGCTCACTACTACTAGTTACATGGGGGAAATACTATTATCATATGGTGGTCATCTAGAAATTTTGATCGGTGGAAGACTCCATGATGTCTGCTCCAGCTTCATCTTCGTAGTCATCATCACTTGAATCTGAGTCGGTGTCGTCGATGATGATGTAGTTGTCCGGACGAATGAGGTCTTCTCTCGAAACTGGTCCTCCCATGAAAATTCCGATCTTCTCAACTAGGTCGTCATTCTTCTCCAATAGGGTCTTGATTTCCTTCTCATATCCATCGCGTGTGGACTTAAGTTCTTCCTCCAGCTCGATGATCCTAGTCTTCGCCTTCTTCAACTCGATCATGTCTGCGCACATCTGGTTCTCCTGACGTCGAATGTGTTGGTTTTGCTCCTGGATAAAGGCTGCGACAGATCTATCCTTCCTGGTGCTGATCATCTCCCACTGTTCATCTCGGCGCCCACATATTTGATAGGTGGTATCCTCAAGTTCCTTGTTGTAGATTTCTCCAATGCGTCCCATGGTAATGTGAGCTGCCATACTCTTGCCAAGGCTCCAAGTGGGTGCTTCGAAAGAAAACTCTATGGGTTTAGAATTTGGCGAGAACGTTCTTCCTGGAACTCGTACTTGAATCATCCAGCGCTCTTCTTCCGGTAGAGTGGCGTTGTACGTCCCAGTGAAGCTTGGTATTCCAATATTCAAGTACCTAGTGACTTCCTTCAAGTGGCGTCCAAAAGGTGTGTCTTCATCCGGCTGTGCAAACTTGGTCTTCATCTCCTTCATCCTAAAGAGTGGAAAAGAAGAGGAGTCAGAAATGAGAAGAGAAGTGTGACCTATGGTTTATCTTAGTGGTCGTGTCCTACACTCAGCGTGTGCTCTGATACCATCTTGTAGCGACCCGACCTCAGATGGTCAAGTCTCTGTGCTCAGGTGTCATCCCTGGATCAGTAATGCTGACACCACACAGTACTTCGAAGGATTTATAACAGAGTAGCAATCACACACTTATTACATCGAATGTCTCAAAAGAGAACTTATTACAATAATATGGCTTAAGGCCATCTAATGCGATAACAGCGGAAGGCTTGGAAGATAAAGTGAGTCCATCAACTCCAACGGCATAGCTGAGCTGCACGGCAACGACCTACGAACCTTACTCTTCGTCTGAAAAGTCTGCAACATAATACGTTGCAGCCCGAGAACGGGTCAGCACATGGAATATGCTGGCAATGTAACACAAAAGAGCAATGAAAGAATAATGCTACCACTACATGCATATTTGGCTGGTGGAAAGCTCTATGGTTACAGTTTTGCGAAAAGCCAATTTTTCCCTACTTCAAAGGAATCAGTTTTAATTTAACTATCATGGTGGTTGAAACATCATTTGAGAAGGTAACCCCAACTCAATGATCCCAATTAAAATAGTTAACAACCCAAGCAATATTAATTAAGAGTGTTGAGATACATGCGAATACTCAAGTACTAGATACTCAGAATTGTCCATAACCGGGGACACGGCTAACCATGATTAGATTGTACACTCTGCAGAGGTTTGCGCACTTTTCCCCACAAGACTCGATCGCCTCCGTTGATTTCTCGCACTACATGGTGTTTGAGAGACGGATGACCGAGACACAGTCTTTCAGAAGCATTAACTCTCTACTCCGGGCAGACCATACCAAACCTACAAACCCACTACCTGCTGATCCACCTCTTCGAGAGCTTCACACAACTTACTCAACTATGCTAGAGCCCATAATAGCTTGCGGCTGCACACGGAAGTTTCTAGCATGAATAGACTCAGTTCCCTTTGAGCCTGGGTGGCGGTCCATAGGAGAATCACATGGTAACCCCGGGATTTCCAAAAATAAAACAGGCAATCACTGGATACCCCAGGTGCCTCAATCCACCCAGATGTGTATTAAAGTTGCCACCTTAAGTAAACCATTAATTAACAATCTCACATCTGTCATGGATATGACTCAAACCCAATCCACGTCTACGAGCATAGCATGGCAATATAAGCATAACGTAGAAGTAACTCCCAAGGGTTTGATAATAAACAGGGTAATAGGTTCTACCTCAGCAACTACTTCCCAACCCACAAGTTAAAGCATCCTAATCATGCAATGTTTTAGGATTGAATCTAATGCATAAAAACTGGGTATGAAAAGAGTATGATCAATGTGTTACTTGCCTTGCTGACGATCCGGAAATCCTAGAGACTCGTAGTAACACGCTTCGCACTCCAGGAATTCTAGCGCAAGCAAACAATAACATACATAAGCAACAATCAGAGATGCACAAGTAGAACTCCAAATAAAAGAGTTTGACCGGAGAGTTCAACTTAAGAACTCCGGTTTGCAAAAAGAATCAAATCAAACGAAGCAATGAAACTCAAACGGCAGAAGAAACAACTTCGTTTTACTAATCTGGATTTAAGTCAAATTTTACAGAAGAAAAATCTTGTTTGAGTTGATTATTCGGAAAGAGGGTTTCGAGATGAAACTACAGGCGCTTGAATCACCTGATTCCGATAAACGAGCGAAAAGATAAACAAGTTTGAATATCGGATCAGAAATCGCGATCAGAATAATCGCGGAATAAATCCGATAAAAGAAAAACGACGAACGGCTAAACGAACGAACGTTCGTTAGCAGAAACTAAACGGTGAACGCGTTCATTAGAACGAACGGACGAACGGACGTTTGCTAAGTAAATAAACCGGAAAAACCGATCTAAAAAAACGAACTAGGGTTTCTAAAAACGAAGGGTTTTCTGAAAAAAAACCGGCGGCGAGGGTGGGTACCTCCGGCGAGGCTCGTCCGGCGGGGCGGGCGGCTCCGGCGGGTTCGGCGAGGGGCGGCGGGGCTTGGGGTGGCTGCGGGGTGGCGGCGGGAGGCGGCGGCGGCGCGGGGCGGCTGCGGCGTCTCGGGCGGCGGCGGATCGGGGCTCGGGACGGGCTCCGACGGCGGCGGCGAGTGGCGGGTGGTGGCGGAGGTGGTGGTGTGGCGGCGGGGCGGCGGCATATATAGGGGGCGGGGCGGGGCGGCTTGGGGAAGGGGCGCCCGGGTGGAGTCCGGCTCGGACTCCCTCGGCGTCCGTGCCATGCACGGCGGCGCGCGCGGGGAGGCGGCGGCGGCTGGCGGCTGGGCGGGCCTGCTAGGCTGGGCCTTCGGCCCAGTCGGGCGCGAGTTTTTTTTATAACATTCCGCTGACAGAAAAATTCCTAGAAAAATAAATAAAATCTAAAAATTCCAAAACAGGTTTTCTCCGTCTAAATAAAATATTTAGAACAAGATGAACTTTTCTTGGCCCCTAAAATGCAATTTTAAAACATGCAACATTTTTCTAGGGCAAATAAAAATCCCGAATAAGCTCAAATAAAATCCAAAAGTGATTTTAATATTTTTCCTCCGATATTTCAATTATTTTGGAGAAGTCATATTATCTCCCCTCATTTAATATTTTAAAATGAAATATTTTCCGGAGAGAAAATTAATTAAAATCAAATCCTCGTCTTCACTATTTGATAAAAATTTCAAATATGAAAATTAGAAAATCCCCAACTCTCTCCGAAGGTCCTTGAGTTGCTTAGGATCTTGGGGAATGCAAACGAAAAGCAATAAAATATGATATGCATGGATGATCTATATATAACATGCCAAATTGGAAATTTGGGATGTTACAATCGAATGGAAATAATAGCTTCGTGTTATTTTACTACAGACTCTTGAATAGATCGATCAGAAAGGATAACTTTGAGGTGGTTTCGTACCCTACAATAATCTCTTCGTTTGTTCTCCGCTATTAGTGACTTTGGAGTGACTCTTTGTTGCATGTTGAGGGATAGTTATATGATCCAGTTATGTTATCATTGTTGAGAGAACTTGCACTAGTGAAAGTATGAACCTTAGGCCTTGTTTCCTAGCATTGCAATACCATTTACGCTCACTTTTATCATTAGTTACCTTGCTGTTTTTATAATTTCAGATTACAAAAACCTATATCTACCATCCATATTGCACTTGTATCACCATCTCTTCGTCGATTCAATGCACCTATACAATTTACCATTGTATTGGGTGTGTTGGGGACACAAGAGACTCTTTGTTATTTGGTTGCAGGGTTGCTTGAGAGAGACCATCTTCATCCTACGCCTCCCAAAGATTGATAAACCTTAGGTCATCCACTTGAGGGAAATTTGCTAGTGTCCTACAAACCTCTGCCCTTGGAGGCCCAACAACGTCTACAAGAAGAAGGTTCTGTAGTAAACATCAGATGCATGCAGAGTCAAACTCGGCTTAGAACTTAACCTATTTTGATGTCTTACCATGGGCTTCTCACCATTGGCTTCTTAACGTCTTGGGCTTCTTAACGTAAGCCGGTTTACAATCCCGCTTACAATCTGGTTTACAATCTGGCTTAACTGCCTGGCTTAACTGTCTGGCTTAACTATCCGGCTTACATGACTGTGTCTGCCGGCTTACAATGCTTGACTATGTCTGCCGGCTTACATGATTGTGTCTGCCGGCTTAACCTGCTTACTGTTCCCGCCGGCTTATAGTCTGCCGGGTCACCAATGAAACATCAAGTCCCAGCCGGGTCATATCTCCGGCCGGGTCACACCGCGGCGTATATCCCCAACATTAGCCCCCGGTTTAATTTGGATCCATCCATGTTAAGCTGATCCTGTAAAACAAACACAAGAACAATTTTGACAGATTATGCTCTGGGTTAAGAACTCTTGTAAGCCGACACCTGCTCATCCTTAAGTCCTTGCCATTTCCTTCTTGTGGGAAGTCCGGGTCAATACACCAGCTTCATAATCAATTTGCTGACATTGGTTTCTCACAGAAAAATATTGTGAAGAATATTGGCCTTGAAATACTCATCTGATTTTCAGCCGGCTTGAAGATGTAGATCTCCATTATATTCATATCACTTGTAGCCCCTGATGTCTACTACACAACCTTCTTCTTGTAGACATTGTTGGGCCTGCAAGTGCACATGTTTGTAGGACAGAAGCAAATTTCCCTCAAGTGAATGACCTAAGGTTTATCAATCCGTGGGAGGCGTAGGATGAAGATGGTCTCTCTCAAGCAACCCTGCAACCAAATAACAAAGAGTCTCTTGTGTCCCCAACACACCCAATACAATGGCAAATTGTATAAGTGCACTAGTTCGGCGAAGAGATGGTGATACAAGTGCAATATGGATAGTAGATAAAGGTTTTTGTAATCTGAAAATATAAAAACAGCAAGGTAACTAATGATAAAAGTGAGCGTAAACGGTATTGCAATGATAGGAAACAAGACCTAGAGTTCATACTTTCACTAGTGCAAGTTCTCTCAACAATAATAACATAGATAGATCATATAACAATCCCTCAACATGCAACAAAGAGTCACTCCAAAGCCACTAATAGCGGAGAACAAACGTAGAGATTATGGTAGGGTACGAAACCACCTCAAAGTTATTCTTTCGGATCAATCTATTCAAGAGTTTGTACTAGAATAACACCTTAAGATACAAATCAACCAAAACCCTAATGTCACCTAGATACTCCATTGTCACCTCAAGTATCCGTGGGCATGATTATACGATATGCATCACACAATCTCAGATTCATCCAACCAACATAAAAGTACTTCAAAGAGTGCCCCAAAGTTTCTACTGGAGAGTCAAGAAAACGTGTGCCAACCCCTATGCATAGGTTCATGGGCGGAACCCGCAAGTTGGTCACCAAAACATATATCAAGTGGCACGTGATATCCCATTGTCACCACAGATAAACACGGCAAGACATACATCAAGTGTTCTCAAATCAAAGACTCAATCCGATAAGATAACTTCAAGAGGGAAACTCAATTCATCACAAGAGAGTAGAGGGGGAGAAACATCATAAGATCCAACTATAATAGCAAAGCTCGCGATACATCAAGATCGTGCCATAGAGAGAACACGAGAGAGAGAGAGAGAGATCAAACACATAGCTACTGGTACATACCCTCAGCCCCGAGGGTGAACTACTCCCTCCTCGTCATGGATAGCGCCGGGATGATGAAGATGGCCACTGGTGATGGGTTCCCCCTCCGGCAGGGTGCCGGAACGGACTCCCAAGAGGTTTTTGGTGGCTACAGAGGCTTGCGGCAGTGGAACTCCCGATCTATCTTGATATTTTATGGTTTTAGGGTACGTAGGCTTATATAGGCGAAAGAAGTCGGTCAGGAGGTGCTCGAGGGGCACACGAGACAGGGGGCGCGCCCTGTAGGGGGGAGGGCGCGCCCTCCTATCTCGTGGAGTCCTCGGGGATCTTCTGACGTGAACTCCAAGTCTAGAGGATTATATTCTTCCCAAAAATAACGTTGTCGAAGGTTTCATTCCGTTTTGACTCCGTTTGATATTCCTTTTCTTCGAAATACTGAAACAGGCAATAAAACAGCAATATGGGCTGGGCCTCTGGTTAATAGGTTAGTCCCAAAAGTAATATAAAATTGTATAATAAAGCCCGTAATCATTCAAAACAGATAATAAAATAGCATGAATGCTTCATAAATTATAGATACGTTGTAGACGTATCAGCATCCCCAAGCTTAATTCCTACTCGTCCTCGAGTAGGTAAATGATAAAGAAAGAATTTATGAAGTGTGAATGCTAGAAGGTGCACAAGTTTGATCAATGATAATTTCAATCACCTTTTCTAGCATGATAATATGTCATAACAATAGTTCATCTCATAAAACTTCTCACGATAAAGTAACAAGCAATTCACATGTCAAAGCATAGACCGTAAACTTTTTGAAAACTAGCAAACTTCATTCTCAGTCATCAAACAATTGCAGTTCATCTTATTTTCAGGAATAGCAAACTCCACATACTCAACTATCATATAGTCTTCTACAATTGCTAACACTCACGCAATACTAATGGTTATGGAGTTTCAATCGGACAGTGAGAAAGATAGGGGCTTATAGTGTTGCCCCCCAACGTATTCACCTTTGGGTGATGTCAACAATAATAGTTCATGCTAACTTACATCCAATTGGATATATATATCAGGATCACCCCAACACAAAGTGCTTGCCAAAGGATAAAATGAAAAAGGGAAAGGTGAAGATCACCTTGACTCTTGCATAAAGTAAAAGATAGGCCCTTCGCAGAGGGAAGCAGAGGTTGTCATGCGCTTTTAGGGTTGGATGCACAAAATCTTAATGTGAAAGAACGTCACTTTATATTTCCCCTTGTATATGGACCTTTATTATGCAGTCCGTCGCTTTTATTGCTTCCATAACAAGATCGTACAAAGCTTATTTTCTCAGCACTAATAAGTCATGCATATTTAGAGAGCAATTTTTATTGCTTGCACCGATGACAACTTACTTGAAGGATCTTACTCAATCCATAGGTAGGTATGGTGGACTCTCATGGCAAAACTGGGTTTAAGGATATTTGGAAGCACAAGTAGTATCTCTACTTGGTGCAAGGAATTTTGGCTAGCATGAGGGGGAAAGGCAAGCTCAACATGTTTGAATGATCCATGACAATATACTTTAACTAAGATGTCGGAAAACATAAACCATTACGTTGTCTTCCTTGTCCAACATCAACTCTTTAGCATGTCATACTTAATGAGTGCTCCCAATTATAAAAGATGTCCAGGATAGTGTATTTATATGTGAAATCTCTCTTCCTTCAATATTCTTTCATGAAATTGTTCAAATGACCAATACAATGCTTGCTAACCTTCAATAAATTTACAACCTCTACTTCTTAGATGTGAAGTCATTACTCCCTATGGGGTAAGCAAATGAGACATATATAATTCCAGATTTATGACATTTAACTCATTCAACAATTTACTCTTAAGATATAAGTTAAGCACACGAGTAAATGACAAACTACTCCAAAAAGATACAAGTGAAGATAAATGAGTAGCTAAATAATTATGTAACTATATGAAGACTCTCTCTCATTTAAGAATTTCAGATCTTGGTATTGTATTCAAACAGCAAGCAAAACAAAATAAAATGACATTGCAAGGATAGCACAACTCATGTGAAGAAGCAAAAACTTAGGCTCAACCGATACTAACCGATAGTTGTTGAAGAAGAAATGTGGGATGCCTACCGGGGCATCCCCAAGCTTAGATGCTTGAGACTTCTTGAAATATTATCTTGGGGTGCCTTGGGCATCCCCAAGCTTGAATTTTTGTGTCTCCTTAATTCCTCTCATATCATGGTTTCTCTTTTTATGAAAAGCTTCATCGACACCAAACTCAGCAAGAACTCGTGAGATAGGTCAGTATAAACCAATGCAAAACCTTATCATTTTGTACTGTGGCAAATCATTAAAATTATTGTTCAACATTGCATACTAAATGCCTCTGCATATTTAATACTCCTATCCTCAAATAGAATCATTAAACAAGCAAACATATGCAAACAATGCAAACATAACAGCAATCTGCCAAAACAGTACAGTCTGTAAAGAATGCAAGAGTATCAAAACTTCCCTAACTCCAAAAATTATGAAATAAAATTCCCACTGTAGTAAATTTATCAGATCTCATTATGCAAAAGGTTTCATCATTATAGCATGCTCTGACTTTTCTAGGGGATTTTTGCAACAGCGGTAAACTTTCTGTTTTCAAACAGCAACATATATACTAGCAAAATAAGCATGTCAAAGGCTATCCTTGACTTTTTTATTGAAACTAAAGATGCAAAACATTATTCTAAATAACATCAAGCAAAAGCTAACAAAATAAAATGACGCTCCAAGCAAAACACATATCATGTGGTGAACAAAAATATAGCTCCAAGTAAAGTTACCGATGAACGAAGACGAAAGAGGGGATGCCTTCCGGGGCATCCCCAAGCTTAGGCTCTTGGTTGTCCTTGAATATTACCTTGGGGTGCCTTGGGCATCCCCAATATTAGGTTCTTTCCACTCCTTATTCCATAGTCCATCGAATCTTTACCCAAAACTTGAAAACTTCACAACACAAAACTCAACAGAAAACTCGTAAGCTCCGTTAGTATAAGAAAGTAAAACAACCACTTAGGTACTGTAATGAAGTCATTCTAAATTCATATTGATGTAATATCTACTGCATTCTAACTTCTCTATGGTTCATACCACTTAATACTAGCCATAGATGCATCAAAATAAGCAAACAACACATAGAAAACAGAATCTGTCAGAAACAGAACAGTCTGTAGTAATCTGTATCAAACGTATACTTCTGGAACTCCAAACATTCTACCAAATTAGGAAATCCTAACCAATTCGTGTACCAATCCATAGCAAAAAGAATCAGATCAAAATCACGTTTCTGTGAATTAGCAAAATTAATTTACTGTGTGCAAAAGTTTCTGATTTTCAGCAGGATCAACACAACTATCACCGTAAGCTATCCTAAAGGTCTTACTTGGCACTTTATTGAAACAGAAGCTATAAAACATGATTGCTACAGTAGCATAATCATGTGAACACACAAAAACAGTAAGGATAGATATTGGGTTGTCTCCCAACAAGTGCTTTTCTTTAATGCCTTTCTAGCTAGGCATGATGATGACAATGATGCTCACATAAAAGATAAGAATTGAAACATAACGGGAGCATCATGAAGCATATGACTAGCACATTTAAGTCTAACCCACTTCCTATGCATAGGGATTTTGTGAGCAAACAACTTATGGGAACAATAATCAACTAGCGTAGGAAGGTAAAACAAGCATAGCTTCAAGATTTTCAACACATAGAAAGGAAACTTGATATTATTGCAATTCCTACAAGCATAAGTTCCTCCCTCATAATAATTTTCAGTAGCATCATGAATGAATTCAACAATATAACCAGCACCTAAAGCATTCTTTTCATGATCTACAAGCATAGAATTTTTACTACTCTCCACATAAGCAAAATTCTTCTCATTCGGAATAGTGGGAGTATCATAAGAGACTTGAACACTAAAAATTGTTTCCACATTAAAAGAGTAATGTTCAGAAAAAGGGTAATCATAATCATGACAAGATTTGTAAATATAATCATCGCTACTTTTTATAGCATAAGTTTCATCACAATAATCATCATAAGTAGCAACTTCGTTCTCATCATAATCGATTGAAACCTCTCCCAAGATAGTGGAATCACTAAATAAAGTTGACACTCTTCCAAATCCACTTTCGTTCTCATCACAATAAAATTCAAAATCCTCCAAAATAGTGGGATCACTACTTCCTAAAGCTGACACTCTTCCAAACCCACTTTCCTCAATATAATCATCATACGTAGGAGGCATGCTATCATCATAACAACTTTGCATATCAAAACTTGGGATGCTAAAAATATCATCTTCATTAAACATAGCATCCCCAAGCTTGGGACAAACATTAATTTCAGCAAATATATTCTCAAATATTTCATCCTCATCAAACATAGCTTCCCCAAGCTTGAGCCTTTTCATATCATAAGCATAATCACTCTCATCATTAAAAATATGGATTGCACCAATAGTATAGCAATTATCATCATCACAATGAGTAGTAGGAGCAACATCATTTGGGAGGGATACCTTTTTACCTTTGTTGCCCCTTCTTTTCCTTTTCTTTTTCACATTATGTGTGGGTTCAACCTTCCTCTTTGTGCTCCTTATTGACGAGATTGGTTGAATAGGAAGCTCCTCCTCGTTACCTGATTCATCATAGGAAATAATAGGAGGATATTGGGAAGTCTCTTCCCTTTCATTAGTATTCTCATCATCTTCTATTTGCTTTCTTTTCTTTAGGTAATTGGCAATATAAGTATTTTCAATGCAATTCTCCGCACAAAACATATAAATCTTTTCTAGATCAATATCAAGGAAATGCTTAAGATTAAATTCTGGAATAGGCTTAGTTAAACGTTTCAACTCTTCATAACCCAAAAGCAAACTAAGTTCATTATAATATGCAAGGGAAATCTTTTTTGGACACGATTCGGTCATGAAATAATTTGCATTGGAGATGTAAATGACCACGTTCATTGCAAAGTTCACAAGTACGACAAAGGAATTTTAAATTTTCAGCACTCACATCTAGCCTTTCTTGCAACCATTTAGTTTCTAAATGCTTATGCCTCTTGCAATAAATATCTTCTCTATTTGGTGTGTTCATGCAAACATGCACTCCACAAAAGTTGACATGCTCATAAGAGATATGTTCATCATGACTAGAGCAATCATCATTAATACTATGGATATTCAAGGAGTTTATACTAACAACATTGCAATCATGCTCATCATTCAAATAACTAGTACCAAGCATTTTAATGCACTCTTCTTCTAGCACTTGAGCATAATTTTCCTTTCCATCAAACTCACGAAAGATATTAAAAAAACGAAGCGTATGCGACAAACTTAACTCCATTTTTTTTGTAGTTTTTCTTTTATAAACTAAACTAGTGATAGAAACAAGAAAAAAAGATTCGATTGCAAGATCTAAAGATATACCTTCAAGCACTCACCTCCCCGGCAACGGCGCCAGAAAAGAGCTTGATGTCTACTACACAACCTTCTTCTTGTAGACGTTGTTGGGCCTGCAAGTGCACAGGTTTGTAGGACAGTAGCAAATTTCCCTCAAGTGGATGACCTAAGGTTTATCAATCCGTGGGAGGCGTAGGATGAAGATGGTCTCTCTCAGGCAACCCTGCAACCAAATAACAAAGAGTCTCTTGTGTCCCCAACACACCCAATACAATGGCAAATTGTATAGATGCACTAGTTCGGCGAAGAGATGGTGATAGAAGTGCAATATGGATAGTAGATAAAGGTTTTTGTAATCTGAAAATATAAAAACAGCAAGGTAACTAATGATAAAAGTGAGTGTAAACGGTATTGCAATGATAGGAAACAAGGCCTAGGGTTCATACTTTCACTAGTGCAAGTTCTCTCAACAATAATAACATAGATAGATCATATAACAATCCCTCAACATGCAACAAAGAGTCACTCCAAAGCCACTAATAGCGGAGAACAAATGTAGAGATTATGGTAGGGTACGAAACCACCTCAAAGTTATTCTTTCGGATCAATCTATTCAAGAGTTCGTACTAGAATAACACCTTAAGATACAAATCAACCAAAACCCTAATGTCACCTAGATACTCCATTGTCACCTCAAGTATCCGTGGGCATGATTATACGATATGCATTAGACAATCTCAGATTCATCCAACCAACATAAAAGTACTTCAAAGAGTGCCCCAAATTTTCTACTGGAGAGTCAAGAAAATGTGTGCCAAGCCCTATGCATAGGTTCATGGGCGGAACCCGCAAGTTGGTCACCAAAACATACATCAAGTGGCACGTGATATCCCATTGTCACAACAGATAAACACGGCAAGACATACATCAAGTGTTCTCAAATCAAAGACTCAATCCGATAAGATAACTTCAAGAGGGAAACTCAATTCATCACAAGAGAGTAAGAGGGGGAGAATCATCATAAGATCCAACTATAATAGCAAAGCTCGCGATACATCAAGATCGTGCCATAGAGAGAACACGAGAGAGAGAGAGATCAAACAAATAGCTACTGGTACATACCCTCAGCCCCGAGGGTGAACTACTCCCTCCTTGTCATGGATAGTGCCGGGATGATGAAGATGGCCACCAGTGATGGGTTCCCCCTCCGACAGGGTGTCGGAACAGACTCCGGCGAGGTTTTTAGTGGCTACAGAGGCTTGCGGCGGCGGAACTCCCGATCTATCTTGATATTTTATGGTTTTAGGGTACGTAGGATTATATAGGCGAAAGAAGTCGGTCGGGAGGTGCTCGAGGGGCCCACGAGACAGGGGGGCGCACCCTGTAGGGGGGGGCACCCTCCTATCTCGTGGAGTCCTCGGGGATCTTCTGACGTGAACTCCAAGTCTCCAGGATCATATTCTTCCCAAAAATAACGTTGCCGAAGGTTTCATTCCGTTTGGACTTCGTTTGATATTCCTTTTCTTCGAAATACTGAAACAGGCAATAAAACAGCAATATGGCTGGGCCTCCGGTTAATAGGTTAGTCCCAAAAGTAATATAAAAGTGTATAATAAAGCCCATAATCATTCAAAAAAGGTAATAAAATAGCATGAATGCTTCATAAATTATAGATATGTTAGAGACGTATCAGCCCCCAAGGGCCGGGTCATTATGCAATAATGAGCAGGGACTTTGTAAATATGATCATGTAGACTTGAGCAGCAACGTGTAGCCCCCAAGGGCCGGGTCAGTAAGATAATACTGAGCCGGGACTTTCTATATAATTCATTGATAATAACATCATATGATGTAATCTCCACCATGGGGCTTGAACCCACGTCCATAAGGTTAAGAGCTTTGTACTCTACCAACTTAGTAGTGGATCTTTCAATATAATGGGTTGAGGCTTGTGTACCTTGAATTTTTGACAGGAGCAATTGGTAGCCCCCAAGGGCCGGCGCATTATAATGGGATGAGTCGGGTCTTCAATAAGTTGATCAAAAAATGACTTTACATTAGCCCCCAAGTGCCATGGTGCATGCTGGCAGTGACATGGGACTTGCATATTTGATGTAATCTCAATTTGAATAATGTAGCCCCCAAGTGCTGGGTCGTAAGCCTGCAGTGACTTGGGACTATTCCCTCCATTGTAAAAATAAATCATGTCTATTAATAAAATAATAACCATTGCGCTGAAGCGACTTTGAAGACCTCCATCATAATATTGGCTATTGATAACCATAATAAAAATCCAGCCATGTTAGCTATTAAAGATTTGAATAATATAATCCGGTTTGGAAAACCGGTTCCTGCGATATTGAATCGTACTGCCGGTTTAGGATACCTGTGCAATAAGGGTGATAACCCAATCTTTAGAAGCCAAAAGATCCAAATATTTCTGATTGTCATATGCTGGCGACTTATCATCCAAAGTCAAGCCGGGTTAATCAAAACCACATATATGCTTCTGACATGAGCAAAATGTCTCAAGACAAACCCAAAAGACTGTTTTCAAAAAACTTAAGCCAAACAAAGAGAAAAATTGAGGCTTCCGATTCGAATACGATCAATAAGCCGGACCAAAAAGGGGTTAAGCTAGGATTCGAATACGATCATGAAGGCCCCTAGTGGTTTTGGCGTTGCGCCGATCAAGAGGGTATCGACAGCTATGTTCTCTTTGGTTCGAATACGACCTATGTTTGAACACGAAGCCCCCAAATGACCTTGAGAGTTTTTTAACGACTCTGATTCGAATACGATCAAAGTCGGGCCCAAAAGGGGTTAAGCTATGATTCGAATACGATCAAGAAGCCCCCAAGTGGGTTTGGCATTGTGCCGATCAAGAGGGTACCGACATCTATGTTTTCTTTGGTTCGAATACGACCTATGTTTGAACAGGAAGCCCCCAAATGACCTTGAGATTTTTTAACGACTCTGATTTGAATACGATCAAAGTCGGACCAAAAGGGGTTAAGCTAGATTCGAATACGATCAGCCCCAATTGGTCTTTGGAACAGGGTACCTATGTTTGAGCTATGCTTTGCAACAGACTCTCTTTTGTCCCTTTAATTTTTCCTGAGAACTCGAGCTTTGCGAGAGATAAATTCTTCTTGAGCCGGAATTTTTCCGGATGGCCTTTAAACTGGTGACATTTATTGAGCTATGTCCATGTAGCCCCCGAGTCTTTAAGGCAACTCAATGAGTTGGCTTAAGATTCTCCATAGTTGACCGTGATATAGACCAGTTTGAATCCTGCATTGAAGAACTTGCAAGCCAAAGTAATCACTTTTTTAAAGAAAATAATATGTAATATAAAATATACTGGATGGATTTCACCTGATATGCCAGGCCAGTAATTATCCACCGCAAAGTTGATGATCACGGTGAAGCTGAAATCAATCACGGGTGAGCCGGCTACGGCGTTGTGAGCCAGCGCGGACGGGCAAGTCAATCGCAGGCACAATAAGCCGTGCACACGGGCGAGTCAGCCGAGTTGTGTTGACGTAGCAAGGGCGGCGACTTGCACATGTATCTGTCGAGCAACATATTATGCGCAGAC
Source organism: Triticum aestivum (assembly GCF_018294505.1). Classification (NCBI taxonomy): domain Eukaryota; kingdom Viridiplantae; phylum Streptophyta; class Magnoliopsida; order Poales; family Poaceae; genus Triticum; species Triticum aestivum. Next base: position 211,219,792 of record NC_057801.1, read on the forward strand.
ACCAATGCAGATGTCACCGGCTCGCACTCCGTACTCGTAGGCATTCATTCTTTTTCCAGTTTCGCCAGACTAAGCTTGCGGGCGCTGAAAGCCTGTTCTCGTGCACACCCGTAGTTGCAGTGGAGTTTGTTCTAACATACAGTAGATAGCTTGCCACTGCATCTGCTCTCATGGGATAGCACGAGATCATAGTGGACATGACGGCTTCAGAGGCAACGTGGGAGTAGAGCGATGAGGCGGCGGCAGCTCCGCGCAGCGTGACAAGGCGGCGAGGGACGGTGCCCTAGGACAACGGCGAATCGATGCAGGAAGACGTAGAGGTATGGGGAGGCTCTCGGGTGGCGGCTCAAGGCCAAACCTTGGAGGCGGCTTGGAAACGAGCCGGCGAGCACGCGGTAACAATGCGGAACCGGAGTCAGGTGACTCGGAGCGATGAAGGCGAGGCCATGGCGGCTGGTACGTCGTGAGGGCGACTCTTGAGCGGTGACTCGGCCGTTTGGCGGCTCGGCCACTGCGGTAGAAGAGGCGAGGCGCAACCGACGGAGGAGGCAGCGGAGGCGTGGCTAAGCAGTGGCTGTTGCAGACTCGCAATGGTGGAGCGATGAAGGCGGCAGAGGCGCTTTGTGGCAGAAATAGTCCGGGCTCATGCGGGCGGCCCGGGGTGTAGTCATGGCCATAGCGCTGGTAGAAGGCGGCTCGAAAACGGGCCCGAAGCGCAGCGATTGAAACAGTGGCGGTGGAACGAGTCCACGATGGCGGGTCAGAAGCAGAGGGATCCGCAGGCGATGTGGAGCGCGCGTGGCCCGGCGAGTCCGAGGCGGAGACGGCATGTGGTGGCGCAGGAGGCCAGGGTGTGGCTGAATCGAGGGGCGGCCAAAGTACCAGAGTCGCCATGGGCGGAAGCCTGCTCAAGGCAATCTGAAGTGACCGGCCAGATCAACGAGGGCAGCTCAACCGCGGGGTCACAGAAGCAACGTCGTTGGCCGATGGCGGGTTCTTGGAATCGGCGACTCGGAAGAGGCCGGCGGCTCGCAGATGAAACCGCAGCAGCAGAGGAGACCGTGGCGGCTCAACAGAGGTGACTTAGGTGCGGCGGCTGGCCGCAGAGAGGGGCCGTGAAGCCAACTGCAGCTGAGGGAGGCACGGGCTGAACCGACATAGAGCAGAATGGCTCAGCGGGTCAGGCATGCCCTGGCCAAGTGGCGGGTCAATGGCCCTCCGGCGGCTCATGGATGAGCGACAGCAGCGATTTAGCACAGTCGACTAGGACGAGGCGACCCGTGGCTGGAGCTGAGGCAGGGGGTGGCTTGACAACGCGGCAGTTCGGAGCGTTGAAGGCGAGGCCATGGCGGTTGTGGCTCGACCGGGGCGGCCCAAGGCAGCGGCGAAGTGGGCGAAGACGACGGTCGCTTAGAGAGGCGGCTCAGAGGTGACGGCCCGGGGTTCTAGCACGAGGTCGTGGGAGCCCGCGGCTGTGGAGGCGCACGGCCGCGCGGGGTCCAGAACCGGCCGTGGTGAAGGCGCAGAGGAAGGCTGGTTTGCAACCGCAGGGATGACCCGGAGCATGGCAACAACCGGAGAGGCGGCAGCTTGTCAGCATCTCGCAAAGGATAGCGTTGTACCCGCGGCTGACGGGGTGGCTCTCCCAGCAGAGGGAGAGGCGGACGACAGGTGAGATCCGGCAGCTCAGGCCGCAGCCACGCATGGTAGAAGCCAAAGTTAGGGCCGTCGGGTCAGCTACAACGGCTCTCCACGCGAGACGGCGGTCGGCGACTTAAGGCAGCTGGAGGCGCGGAGGTGGCTGGTGCTATCCACGGCAGCGGAGACAGCACGGGTACGCGACCAAGTTCCGAGGCAAGGGTACAAGAGGCAGAGTCAACTAGACGGAGCCGCGACGGGTCAAGGCGGAGGCTGACCGGGCCTGGTCACAGCCAGTGGGCGACTTAATGGCGGCCACGAAGAAATCGCGATGCCGGCCACGGCAGAAGAGGCGTGAGGGCAACCCGGCGGCCGAGTGTGGTAGCTTAATCTCGGAGGCAACAGCGAGGCGGCGAGGCAGCTTGTCTCACGGTGGTAACTGCAGTAGAGGGCCGGCTCGGGGCACGGCGGGGGTGACTCGGAGATTGCGACAGGGCGGCTCGGCAGCGAGGGGCAGAGACGCCGGCAGAGATCACGGTGGAGACCACGGCAGTGGTGACTCGTGGTGGCGGAGCAGCGACAACAGAAGTGGCGGTTTAGCAGAAGAGGCCTACTAGCGGCAGCGTGCAGCGAGGTGGCTTGGAGTCGAAACGGCTCATCGCGCAGCCTAAGGCTCAAAGGAGAAACGAGGCGGGTCAACCTATGCCGTTTTGGTTCCTTATGCAGGTCGTGGTCATCGTAGAGAATCCACGCCCGTCCTTTGTTTATTTTCGGTTGATCATAACACGTGAAGGCCTGATGGCATGCTTGTTCTACCTGCTTATCGGGAACTGATCTGGTCACGGACTTTTTTCTTCAAAGCATAAGATCACCTTGTGTTAGCCAGCGAAACCGTATCTGATTTAGACCGGCGGTGATTTAATATTAGCAGTGCTCTCCCATCGATTTTCGATTGTAAAAAACCCTGAGACATGATGATATTGTTGACTCCTTGCTCTGACTAATCTACTAATGTGGTATACGCTTATGGACCGCTGTCGGCTCACGCTCAAAACTTTTCCTCGAATCATACGGAGACTTGTGTCGGCGGCGGCCTACAGGCGCAACCCTATTTTTATATGGGAAGTGTTTGTGGCCGAGGCGCCGGCCAAACCGTTGCGCCAGTCGCGCTCCGTGCGTTGGATCTCTTTTGATCCAAGGACGCTGTTTGCGCCACGTGTTACCAGACCCGTGTTTTTTTAAACGCGCACGGGTTATCCCTTCCCGTGTTTTTGCTGCAACTGCACGGGGGGTCATTTCGATGTGAGGAGGCAGGGCGACCGGCGGGCGACGGGCTTGTTGGCGCCTGGAGATCAAGAGCGGCGGCGGCGGCCTAGGGCGGATCTCGATTCTCCAGCGATCTATGGCACCCCCGGATGGTAACTCTTCCCTCGTGCTCTCCCTTTCGTTGTGTTGTCTCCCCCTCCCCCATTGGATTTAGGGGTAGGAAGGGTTATGGTGTGGGCGAGCCGTTTGTGTTCCCGCGGGCCGCCGCCGGCGCCGGCGCGGACGGGGACGGGGTGGTGTTCCCGCGGGTCAAGGGAGGCGGCAGGGTGGTGTTCCCGCGGGTCGAGGGAGGTGGCGGGGTGGTGTTCCCGTCAATGTCGGCTCCCTATCGTTGTTGTCTCTCGCGGGGTTATGTTGCGGGGGTTGTCGTGCCGTGTTCCCGCGGGCCGCCGCCGGCGCCAGCGCGGACGGGGATGGGGTGGTCTTCCCGTGGGTCAAGGGAATGGGCGGGGTGGTGTTCCCGCAGGCCGAGGGAGGGGGCGGGGGTGGTGGATTTTTATGCTTCTGGTGGGTTTGGGATTAGGATTTTTTGTTCCTCCACGAACTACGTGATTTGTTGTTCTCGCACATATGTTAGGTTGTGACAATGGCCACCGCCGCTGGAGGGGTCGGGGCAGGGGCTTCCCGTGTGCCACTGCATAGAGCAGAATTCAGCTCTCCTGCCCATTTCCCACAACTTATTTTTCTCTTGGTTCACAGTCCATGTGTCCTGCATACTCGATTGAACGACTATGATAGTTCATATAAGTAACAAATCTGATGTAGCTACGGAATTCCTAATGCCAGTTTTTGAAACATATATGGTGCCCTGACCCATTCCATGTTGTATGTATGTTTTTGGTGACATGAGGATGCCACTGCTTCTATTTTTTCGATGTTTGAGCTAACTGATGCATACAGTTGAACAAGGTTGTGTTTTATTTCATTGGTTTTAGTGAGGTGATTTTATGATGTTTTTTGTATATGAATACTTGAAAATAGAAATGATGAAACTGGTGCCTTTTCTGTACAGAGTTAATTTATGCATGTTTTTCTGTATATGAAATTTTTCATCACTGGTGAATGTACTTTTTGCTCTTGTGTGAAACAACTTTAAACTGGTTTTGAAGCAGAGCACTTTTTTTGTTAGAGCCTCACACTTTCTGTTTGTTTGCTTGACAGCTTCTGTTCATCACAACTACTCAAAAAGTATAGTTCATAAAGCAGAGTAGGAAACAAGTTTTTTTGTCTTTTTCTATGTAGTCCAGGCCCACAAATAAAAACTAAATGACCCAGCCCAATCACAACAAACAAAGTGAGCAGCCCAGCTCGAAAGTAACAAACAGAAACATTTTCACTTAATAGTTCATATAAGTAACAAATAGAAACATATATGTAACATTTTTCATATAAGTAACAGACAGAAACATTTTTGTCTTTAAGCTGGTATGTAGCTTTTTTCACAAGTGGTTTGGAGCTTGCCTGTTCGACGGTTGCAGTTGTGTGCCCAAACCAGTTTTTAGATGCAAAATGTTGTGGCCTGTGATAAGTTCAGAATGCAACATTGTGGTCGTTAGTAGCTTTTTTCAGTGGTGTTAGTAGCTTTTTGAAGTGGTGTTAGTAGCTTAAATTAAGCACTGTCCAACTGATGATGTATATTTTTTTATGTGTGCTTATACATTTTCCTTTTTGTAGATGTTGCACGCACCTCTGGTGACAATGAGGAGAGTAAGAAGGCTAAGAAGAAGAATAAGAAGAAAGGCAATCTATGTGGCTTTAAGTCAAGGTTTAACTCAAAAAGGCTGGCCGAGATTGGGAAGCAAGTATCACCGGAAAAACAGAGAATCATAAGGGAGGGACCGTTTGGAGACTTGTTGGACATCCGGTCTTTCAAGGTGCCCCATGAGCTCATTGAGTTTGTTGCGATGAACATGAATCACATACTCTCTGAGTTCAAACACAAGAACAAATCTATCACCTTCAGCAAGCTTATGGTGAAAAGGATTTTCAACGTGCCATCCGGTGATAGACCCGTGAAGCTTCTTAAGAAGAGTGATGAACATGATCTTCGCAGCATCTACAAGGAGGGGAACAGAGCTCCAATCACCCATGTTGTCAAGTTGCTCACTAGTTGCAGTGAGGAGGACGTGGTTATGATAAATAGGACTTGGGCACTCCTTGCGTTGGCAACAGTTTTGTGCTCGGGCACGGGCAATATGGTGAATCTCGAGTATCTAGCTTCCCTGGAAGATATGTCTTTGGTGCATGAATTCGCTTGGGATGAGCACTTGTTGGCACGAGCGATGGAGGAGGTTGGAATCTTTCAAGAGAAGAAGAGGATGCAAGCAAACACAGAAAAAGAGTTCCAGATCGCTTCATGCCTTCCCATGTTAGCGGTATGCAACACAACATTATGAAATACCTCCATCTTTTTTCTTTGTTGCATGAAACCTTCTATACATTTTCTATAGCTCACATTTATGTTTTTTGTAGGCTAATGTCCTTTTATTCTATGTAGATCATATACATGGATCATGTTGATATCCCGGTCGGCCTCCCAAATGAGCATGCTATTGATTATTCTGTGCCGAGGATACATTTAGTTTGTCAAAAGGATTTTGATTGGTTGGATAAAGTTGACAAGAACAAGCTCACTCTTGTCCAACCTTTCTATGGGAAACACACCCAAGTAATTTTGATACATCCCGCCTATGTATTTTCCTTTGCTAATGGGGTATTAACACCCCCCTATTTTTTGCTCACTGAATTTGCATGTAGAAATCTTTGCTTTTCCAATTAGGTTATGGCAGCCTTCTTATTTCCGCCACTCATGTTTTGTTTTCCTAGATTCGGAGTTTGTGCAACACCCCCTGTTGGGGATATAACTATTAGGTATGACCTGCCCAGGAGGGGCCGGGTTATATCTATGACGATTCATGAAGCCCAAGACAAAGCTTGAAGATGGCGGTTCAGTTAAGGGCCCAAAGCCCAAAGGTGACTTAAGGCCTGTAGAGATAAACTGCCATGTGTATGTAACTTGTATTGTAAGGCAGGAATAGAGAGAGACCGAACCAGACACTGTTTATGAGCCGGCCGGGACTCTGAGAGCCGCTGGGCGTCGACCTCTGTATATAAAGGGACGATTCGGCGGCGGTTCAAGGCAAGTAACATCAGATCGAGAACTAGGTCAAGCGGATTCGCTCCCTGGTAATCAAGACATAAGCAATCCCACTCAAAACTGGATCGTAGGCTTTTACCTTCACTGTAAGGGGCCGAACCAGTATAAATCTCGTGTCCTTTGTCCCAATTAACCCCTTTAAGCTTCCTAGTTGCGATGGCTCCATGACTAAGTCCTTTCACTAGGACATCTGACGTGACAATTCCACGACAGTTGGCGCCCACCGTGGAGCCAGCGCACGGTGGATTTGAGTTCTTAAAGGGCAGCTTCGAAGGGCTCAAGGGATATGATGTGGGCCAGATGACTAAGAGTCATCGCGGCAAGCTCTACATCGACGATGCAGGCTGGGGCCCCGATGCCGCCTCAATTGAATACGGGTACCGGGTCCCCTTCGGCGGAATCCACGTCTTCATTGGCAAGATTGGCGAGCCAGGACCTGAGCCGGACATCTGCACCGACATCGTCGAGATGGCTTAGCGTGCGAGACCCGCCCGGGCTCAGCCTGCCGTGAAGCGTGCCTTTGTGGGATGCATCCATGGAGGGGGACTCTCTGAAGGATCTATATCTGGTGGTGAGACAGCCATCAACTCTGATGGTGAGTCATCCACAGGTGAGACGGATTCGTTGTATCAATTGCAAGACGGCAGGCTTAGGGGCTGTTCCGATGGCAACAGTATTCCGGACCCCTTTGAACCGCCTAGAAAAGTTGGGATCTTCATGGCTGGCACGCAACCCGTTCAAAACTCTACGGCTGCGGCAGCAATAACCTCCGGGTCAGCGGCAGCCCCCATCGGCTCAGGTGCTGATGGATCTCACGGATAAGATGACAACTCTACTAACTGTCATGGTCAACCCAGCGGATCAAGCTCAACATGATGCGGAAGTGGCGTAGTTAAAGCAAGATATAGTGCAAGCTAAGGAAGACCTGGCGGTGGAAGACATCAGGATGACCGCAGAGCGGGCGGCTCTAGACGCTCAAGCTCAGCGGATTCAGTCGCAGGCTTTCTAGCTCATGATGGACCAGAACGCGTCAAATGAGCTCATGAGGAGAAGGTACCAGAAGACTCAATCCCGTCTGCCTCCGGTTTATGACCCTCGAAACCTCTTCCGTACACCCGGTGCAGGGCCCAGTAACCTGCCGGAGGTAAACCGGGTTGGGACGCCCGGGGCTGGGACGCCGGTTCAGCCACGGGTGATGGAACCTCCTCGTCTGAATGCTACTCCACCTCAATATGTTCCAACACCACTGAGTCATTATTCTAACCCTTTAGAGAACATGATCGCCGTGGCAGCATGATTGGCGGCTCTCCCGGTGGATGGCGACTCTCCGACGGCGGTTGAAACACGAAGGGTCAGAGAACTTCTTCAGACGGCTTTGGCGCAGCAGGAGGCATACTCTTACAGCTGAGACAGGATTCATTCAACCCCTCGCCCAAGCCGGAGCCCGAGTTATAGCAGGCACATGGATTCGGCGGTCGTTTCAAGCAACGCCCGGCGCCGTGACCAGCCAGGCGGGCATGACCCGACGTGCGATGGAGCTCCTAACTTAGTTGGTCAAGACAGGATACACCAAGAGGTTGAGCGGGCGGCTCAGCAGGCGGCTCAGCGGGTGGCTTACCAGCCTTTTTCGGTTTACCCGACGACTTCTGTTGAGGCAGGCGTGACCACTAGGACTGGAGGTGTTCCTTGTTTGCTGCCGGCTCTGCGCAATGAGCGTTTGCCCAAGGATTTCAAGGGGCCTCGAAAGGTGCCTAATTACATGGCCGACTTACAGCCTAGGGCATGGATTGAAAGCTATGAGATGTCCATGGAGCTACTGGAAGTCAGTGACACTACAATGGTTAAGTACTTCACCATGATGTTGGATGGAACGGCCCGCACTTGGTTGAAGGGGCTGCCCCGTAATTCCATCGGTTCATGGGCAGAGTTAAAAGCCCGGTTTATTCAGAACTTCAAAGATACATGCAAACAGCCTATGTCAATTGTGGATATGACTAATTGCAAGAAAGAGGAGGGCGAGTCCATGACCCATTGGGTACGCTGCGTCAAGGTCGTAATACATTTGTCTGATAAGATGGATGCCGGCTCTGCAGTCTTAATGTTGGAGAAAAATTTCCGTTTTACGCCTATGAAGATGAAGCTGGGGCGGCTCAAGCGTGATTGTAATGACATGCGCCAGTTGATGGCGGCTCTAGTCAAGTATGCCGACTCTGATAGTACCAAGGATCCCGAGTCTGACGATGAGAAGGTAGGGAAGGGAAAGAAGAACGGCAACGCCAAGGGTCCTCAGCATAACCTAGCAAATCAAGGAGGTAATAATAAACGTAAGGCTAATGGTAGCTCGGAGTTTGTGGCTAACACCAATGTGCAGGGCAACAATCAACGATGTAAGGGAAGACCACCACCTCGGTCCGGCGGGTCAAGTCCCACTCTTGAGCAGTTGCTAAATGAGCCCCGTCCAAGGCACGGTACTCCGCAGAAACCCGCCACTCACTTATGGAAGGACTATATGATCATGAAGGCTTTCAAGAACTCTAACATGTTTGACAACAATCATGGGCCGGGTGGCGGCTCAGGTGGCGGCGGTTTTCATGGCCAGGGCGGCGGTTCAAATTCCAATTTTCAAGGTTCTCAAGGTAATCAAGGTGGTTATATTCAGCAATCTGGCCAGGGAGGTCAGCAGCAGCAGCAATCTGGATATCAGAGTAATCCAAAGCAGCTGAATAGTGGACAGTATTATGTGTTTACCACCAGTTTGTGCAAACGGGTCCAGAAGCTTCATAAGAGGGTTGTGAACGTTGTTGAGCCAGCAGTTCCTCTTTATTTGAGATGGTCCGAGCAGCCTATTCTATGGAGTAGGGAAGATCACCCTCCCTGGGTTGACAATCTGGGTCATTTGGCCTTGGTGGTAGCACCTCAGGTTGGTGGATATAAATTCACTAAGGTACTCATGGATGGAGGCAGTAGCATCAACATCCTATATTATGAGACTTTCCGTCACATGGGGTTGACTGATAAAAATCTTAAGAAGCCCAATACTGTTTTCCACGGAGTGGTGCCTAGTAAGTTGGCATACCCAGTGGGTAAGATTGAGCTGGAAGTGGCCTTTGGAGATGAGCATGATTCTAGAGCTAAGAAGTTAACTTTTGAGGTGGTCAAAATCAAAAGCCCATATCACGCTCTGTTTGGACGGCCGGTGTCGGTGTCAAAACCGGCGGATCTCGGGTAGGGGGTCCCGAACTGTGCGTCTAGGCGGATGGTAACAGGAGACAAGGGACACGATGTTTTTACCCAGGTTCGGGCCCTCACGGTGGAGGTAAAACCCTACTCCTGCTTGATTGATATTGATGATATGGGTAGTACAAGAGTAGATCTACCACGAGATCAAGGAGGCTAAACCCTAGAAGCTAGCCTATGGTATGATTGTTGTTCGTCCTACGGACTAAAAACCCTCCGGTTTATATAGACACCGGAGAGGGCTAGGGTTACACAGAGTCGGTTACAATGGTAGGAGATCTACATATCCGTATCGCCAAGCTTGCCTTCCACGCCAAGGAAAGTCCCATTCGGACACGGGACGAAGTCTTCAATCTTGTATCTTCATAATCTTGGAGTCCAGCCAATGATGATAGTTCGGCTATCTGGACACCCCCTAGTCCAGGACTCCCTCAGTAGCCCCTGAACCAGGCTTCAATGACGACGAGTCCGGCGCGCATATTGTCTTCTGCATTGCAAGGCGGGTTCCTCCTCCGAATAATTCATAGAAGATTGTGAACACCAGGATAGTGTCCGGCTCTGCAAAATAAATTCCACATACCACTGTAGAGAGAATAATATTCACACAACTTTAATCTACTGACGTATTTCGTGGCATGACGTCACGCCACGGCCAAGCCTTTACTGTTTTTATTGTTCCACCTCAGCACGTTTAGCGAAGCGGTTTCCTTGGCACGTCTTATCAAAGCAGAGATCGTGTCCCCTTATTCCAGGATTCTCATCAATACGGACGTGGTTAACCCAACCGCGCCATTGATTGCGGCGCTTGGGAGATAAGCGAGTTTTACCGGGCTGGTGGGGACGCATAGCTTCGTCCGCCCATATTTAAGGGGATAAGGATCCACCTTTTCACCTATGCCCTCTTCCTCCTTTGCTTATCCATCTCCGCGCACTCACGCTCCAGCGCCCAAGCCCGCACATCTCACCTCAACCTTCTCCAACCATGTCCGGAGCGGGAGGCAAGTGGATGGCCTCCTCCGTTACGGAGGGGCACATCAAGAAGCTGCGCAAGGCCGGATATTTGTCCAGCGATATCGCGCACCGGCTCCCCGATGAGGGGCAGATCATCCCCACCCCCGGGCCCCATGAGAGGGTGGTTTTCCTTCTCCATTTCCTCCGCGGACTAGGCTTCCCACTCCACCCCTTTGTCCGGGGGCTCATGTTCTACTATGGCCTGGATTTCCATGATCTGGCCCCGAATTTCATCCTCAACATCTCGGCATTTATCATCGTGTGCGAGGCCTTCCTCTGCATCCAGCCCCATTTTGGCTTATGGCTAAATACTTTTAATGTCAAGCCGAAGATAGTGGGGGCAGCCAAGCGGAGTGCGGAGGCGCCATGGTGGGCAAGATGCCCAACGTCACCTGGCTCAAGGGCTCCTTCGTGGAAACCATCAAAGGGTGGCAATCGGGGTGGTTCTACATCACCGAGCCGCGTGACCCCGAATGGGCAGCGGCCCTCGAATCCAGATCTGGCATCGCCACACGGCTCACCTCCTGGAAAGAGAAGGGCCTGTTGTGGGGCAATTCGGAAGAGCTGACCGGGCTCCAATCCTGTGTCCAAACCCTGGTGAACAAGAAGCTCAAGCTTGTCAAAGTAATCCAGGTCATGCTCATCCGCCGGATTCTCCCCTGCCAACAGCGGGACTTCAACTTGTGGGAGTTCGATCCAGCACAGCACCAGACCTTGAGCGGGCTCTTCGACACTACGTACAAAGAGGCCTAGAGGATGTTGTTCAAGGGCGCCGAGGCTCCCGCATCAGCTACCGAAGATCGCAGATTTAGCTCGCAGCGTCCAGCTGGCGAGGTAAGTTATGTTATCCTTTATGGGACACTTGTTTTTCATAGTTTGACTCTATGTGGGATCTAAACTCCCAATACCTTTAACAGGCCTGGCAGAAGACGTCCGGACAGGTTAACTGTCCGACCCCCCTTCCAGAAGACCCAGCGGATGCATGTTTGACAGGGCTGCTGGTTCCGGCGCCTTACGTGGTGCCGGAGAAGAAGGCCAAGAAGAAGGCCACGGGAACTCGGAGGAGTTCTCGCTGCCAGGTGTTATCGGACTCATCGTCCGATGACTCCGAGGCGGACTCCTCCCACGAAGACGAGGAGGAGAAGAAAGGGGCCTCTCCCCCAGCGGGGGGAGAGAAGAAGAGGAAGGCTTCCCCAACGGGGGAGGCCGAAGGGTCCAAGAAAGGGAGGACCCTCCCCCCGGACTGTTCCACCAACGCCGCCGACGGCGGCGAGGAGTGGCCCTCAAGGGCCAAGCCCCTGGCGAGATCGTAAGTGTCCGGACTCCTGAATAACTCATAATTTTTCTTTTTGTCGCATAGCGTCTTTTAACGCCGCATACAACCCTGCAGTCCGCCCAAGGACGATCTCCCCGCTTTGTCGAGTGGGTCCTTGGGTACGTCGGATGTGAATAGCACTTCACTTCCGACCGCCTCCTCCCCCCGTGACGTTGATGACGCCGAGGTGGGATCCCAGAAGGGGGCCCATCAGGAGGAGGAAGCCCCGGAGGTGCCGCAGGGCAACCTCCCGGACATTGGACCGGACTCCGCACCGGAACCTTCAGTGGTTCCGAAGTCCGGCGGGCGGCCCCTTCGTAAGAAGGGCAAGACTATGACGCCGGCGGCCTCCGTCCAACCGGAGGCGCCGGATAACTTACTGGAGGCGCTCGACAGCGCTTCCATCAACGAGGAACACCGCACTGTCATGAGTGCGGTGATTCAGAAGGTTCAGCTTGCCAAGAGCGGGCTGACCGAAGCCTGCAGCAGCCTTCTAATAGGCTTTGAGGTAAGGATTTTTAAGATATGTAAAATAGTACCGCATAGACAGTAGCCCCTGATGCTCGGTTCGGTGTTCGGAAAGAAAAGCCGGACTGAGGATCTAGAAAGATATACGCAGGAGTCTTAACAAAAATATGTCAATATGGGAATGCAGGTTGCGCTGCTGACCTCTGCCGCACTGACTGCGGAGGTCAATGCCTTGAAGCAGAGCCTCGAGCGGTCCGAGAGCGAGCTCGGCCGTGCCAAGAAGCAGCTCGAGGACAAGGAAGGTGAGTACCACCTTATTAAAGTTGTACCTTACAGAAAAGGATTTGGTTGCAAGAAGAATGACAAGGATAACATGGGTACTCCAGGGGCTACGAACGAGGTGGCGTCCCTGAAGGAGGCGGTGTCCGCGGCCGAACGCAATGTGGCCGTGGAACGTGCCGAGCGAGAGAAGCAGGAGGCACGGGTGGCGGAGGTACGGCAAGAGCTCCAGGCTCTCGTGGAAAAACACGAGAGTTTGGAGCGTGACTCGAAGACTCGAGAGTCCGAGCTTGCGTCGGCTCTTGAGAGTGCCAAAGACGCTAAGGCCGAAGCCCACAAGGCCCTCCAGGAAATCGAGGCATTAAAGAAGATAGCGGCGGGTAAGGCATTCTTCATGCAAAGCAAGCATGTAAAAGTGAATTACATGTTACTTACCCAAATTCGGAGCTCTCCAGGAGCGTTCGTAGATCTGCCCCGTAGCGTGTCCGATGCTGCAGCTTTCTACAGAGCCGAGGAGGGGAGCTCGACGGAGAAGGTGTTCTGGTCTCAGTATGCTGAGGCCGGACATCCTGTGCCCCTTAGCGACCAGCTGAAGCAGCTGGTCGAGCTCCACAAGGTGGCTGAACAGGCCATGAAGGGCCTCATAGTTCGGCTGTGGCCCAAAGAGGCCATGCCTGGGAGCTACTTCGGCCTGGTGCGGCGGCTGGTGGATGCTTGTCCATGGGTTGAAGTCATCAAGCACTACGCCTGCATTGAAGGTGCCCGTCGGGCCCTTGCCTGTGCTAAAGTGCACTGGGGCAGGATGGACGCTGAGAAGCTTGTGACGGACGCGCCACCGCCGGGCAAGGAGTATCGCACGCCCGAGATGTATTATAAGGGTGTCCTGAAGGGTGCCCACATTATTGCGGGTGAGTGCTCCAAAGATGTAATTTTTGAGTAGACTCGCATTTTGTTATCCTGTGCGCTGAAAACTTTGTTCATATGCGCTAAGCAACGCTTGTTAATTTAAAATATTACCTTCTGTGTGGCCGTTTATCAAATCTGAGAGATGGCAAGTCGTTGGCTTCAGCCCCAATGCCACGAGTGCTAGGGTGTTCGGGATAAACTTGAGCGCTCTTGTTCCCATTTTTGGGTCCTTCTAGGGAGGCGCTCAACACAACGAACGAGGCAACCAGACTTATAATGCTTGAACACTCTCACTTAGTCGTAGAATTCTATAATTTTAAATTTCGGCGAAGCCCCTTATGTTCAGAAGGCTGAATTCGGGGCGCTATCCACGCCTGGGCCGGACAAAGCCGGTTCCTCGCTCTAAGCGGCATAAGTCTTTAGGGACTCGAAAAAACCTCTCGAATAGCGACCGGCTCTTGCCCTATCATGATGGTCAGTTTTAGCTTTCTCCACTGAGGTGCTCACCCAGCTCAACTGGGGCACAATCGCAGTGGTTCTCCCAGCGCTACCTTAGTCGATATAACGGAACGTAAGGTACCAAAACATGGGAGCCGGGCAAACCCAACTATTGATCCAAGACATGATTCAGAGCCGATGCATATAATGCTATAAGTTCGGGGTGCCGCACTTGTGGAAGTGTTCGGACTTATCACACCATAATATGGGGAACTTGAGCCCCTGGTGTATTTAGCCGTACCAGAGTGTACGGATGCAACATGTCATAAGTGAACATATGTATATATAAAAAAAGGAATGCAATGGTAGGCAAAAAGCGATGCATTGTTTATTCAAAAAACTACTGCCATGAATGCAGAACGATACAAATAGTGCGATAAGCGAGGGATGGGACAATTTAACATGTCCCCCTCCGGGGGCAAGCTGCGGAATGGTGTATAAAACAGGTATAATGCTCGTAATGGAGACCACCTGGATACTCGTCATAGCTTTGCTGCTTCCCTAGCTGGTGTATCGTGGGTTCGGTGGGCCTACTGTCGGGCAGGGCTTCTGGTAAACGGAGTCCTGATGATAAGAAAAAAAGAAAAAAAAAGAATGACACGTTTGGGAGCCCCTGGTGTGGTTAAACCACACTCTGGGCCTGCCGTGGTCGTGCCCCTCCCCCTATGCCCATGGTATCTCCAGAGCGTAGTGATGTACGCGTAGTACAGGTCTTGCAACTTTGCGAGGGCTGGGGTTGGGGCTGCATTGCTACGCGTGCTCGGAACGTGCTAGGTGGTCTTGCTGTAGGTTACTCCGGGCGCGCTTGACGGTGTCCGGTTGCTTAACAGCTAGACTCAAGAATTGCCTTAAGAGGCTACTCTATATTTCCGCCGCGAGAGCCGCTGTATGCTCCTCCGTTCGGAGAGAGCATTCAGTGTTTCCGTTGACTGTGATGACTCCTCGAGGGCCCGGCATCTTGAGTTTGTGGTATGCGTAGTGCGGCACCGCATTGAACTTTGCAAATGTGGTTCGTCCGAGCAGTGCATGATAGAGACTGCGGAATGGGACTATGTCGAAGATTAACTCCTCGCTTCGGAAGTTATCCGGGGATCCGAAGACCACTTCAAGTGTAACTGAGCCTGTACAGTTGGCCTCTACACCTGGTATGACGCCTTTGAAGGTCGCCTTAGTGGGTTTAATCCTTGAGGGGTCTATGCCCATCTTGCGCACCATATCCTGATATAGCAGGTTCAGGCTACTGCCACCGTCCATCAGGACTCTAGTGAGGTGAAATCCGTCGACGATTGGGTCTAGAACCAATGTGGCGAATCCGGCCGTGGCGGATGCTGGTGGGGTGGTCCCTTCGATCAAAAGTGATCGTGCAGGAGGACCATGGATTGAACTTTGGGGCGACTGGCTCCATCACGTATATGTCCCTAAGCGCACGCTTCCGCTCCGTTTTGGTATGTGGGTTGTGTATATCATGTTCACCGTCCGCACTTGTGGGGGGAAACCCTTCTGTCCTCTATTGTTCGGCGGTCGAGTCTCTTCCTCGTCATCGCTATGCAGCCCCTTGTCATTGTTTTCGGCAATTAACTTGCCTGCCTGCTTGAATACCCAACAGTCCCTGTTGGTGTGATTAGCTGGCTTTTCGGGGGTGTCGTGTATCTGGCACGAGCGGTCGAGTATTTGGTCCAAATTGGACGAACCCGGGGTAGTTCTTTTAAATGGCTTTTTCCGCTGACCGGGTTTGGAGCCTTTGAATCCGGCGTTGACTGTCGTATCTTTAGTATTGTCGCCGTTAATGCGGCGTTTGTGCTTATTGCGACGCGACCTGCCATTGCTATCCTTGGTATCTGGACTGCCAGAATTTTTGTTGAGATTGTTACTGCGGGCTAGCCAGCTGTCTTCTCCCGCACAAAAGCGGGTCATGAGTGATGTGACGGCTGCCATGGATTTCGGCTTTTCCTATCCTAGGTGCCAGGCAAGCCACTCATCGCGGATGTTGTGCCTGAAGGCTGCAAGGGCCTCTGCATCCGGACAGTCAACGATTTGATTTTTCTTGGTTAAGAACCGTGTCCAGAATTGTCTGGCCGATTTGTCTGGCTACTGAATGATGTGGCTTAGGTCATCGGCGTCTGGTGGTCGCACATATGTGCCCTGGAAGTTATCAAGGAATGCGGCTTCTAGGTCCTCCCAACACCCAATTGATTCTGCTGGCAAGCTTTTAAGCCAATGCCGAGCTGGTCCTTTAAGCTTGAGTGGGAGGTATTTGACGGCGTGAAGATCATCACCATGGGCCATGTGGATATGAAGGAGATAGTCTTCGATCCAAACCGCGGGATCTGTTGTGCCCTCGTAGGATTCAATGTTCACGGGTTTGAACCCTTCAGGGATTTGATGATCCATTACTTCATCTGTGAAGCATAGTGGGTGTGCGGCGCCTCTGTATTGGGCTATATCACGACGTAGCTCAAGCGAGCTTTGTCTGCTGTGTTCGGCCCGGTCGGAGTTGTTGTATCCGGCGTGACGGTTGTCGTTGCGTATCGTGGGGCGCCCACGCGATCCGTAGATCGATGTTGATTGTCTTGCCTTATCCTCCAATATGTCTCGCAAGTCTGGCGCATTCCCCCGTGGCTTTGTACTTTTTGAGCGATGCCGGGGTACGGCTTTAGTGGAGGGCCTAGAGGCTTCTCTGTCGCGGCCACGAGGTGGCCGGTCGGCCGTATTATGCGCTGGTGATGTAGGTTCATATGCTTCATCCTCTAATTGGGGCAGCAGCTTGCGTTTGGGGTAGCTTTTGGAGGGGCGTTTGAGTTCGTACTCTTCGGCCGCAAGGACTTCGGTCCATCTGTCGGCTAGCAAATCTTGATCAGCTCTAAGCTGTTGCTGCTTTTTCTTGAGGCTGCTGGCCATGGCCATGAGCCTGCATTTAAAACGCTCTTGTTCGACGGGATCCTCAGGCACGACGAATTCGTCGTCGTCGAGGCTTGCCTCGTCTCCGGAGGGAGGCATATAATTATCGTCCTCTACCTCTTTGTCTACCACTCTCTCATGAGGGCTGGCTTCTCCATCCTCCTATGCTGAATCTTGCTGGAGGGGGTTGTCTTCGGCACTGTCCGGGGTGTTATTGTCTCCGGTGCTGGAATCTCCATTCTTGCTGTGGCGGGATTTAGAGCAGCGCCGCTGACGCCGGTGCTTAGGCTGTTTCTTGGAGGGGTCTTCCTCCGCTGTTCCATCGCCATTCTCATCCTTTGGGATGTCCACCATGTATATGCGTATGACGAGGTGGCTTTCCAGTGTCCCGTAGGCGCTGGTTCTTGGTCGTCTCCGGCATCGTCGTCCATACCGTCGATGTCTTCGGAGTCAAAGTCTAGCATGTCGGTTAGGTCGTCGACAATGGCTACAAAGTGGGTGGTGGGTGGGTGAGGGAGTCCTGGACTAGGGGGTGTCCGGATAGCCGGACTATCATCGTCAGTCGGACTCCAAGACTATGAAGATACAAGATTTAAGACTTCGTCCCGTGTCCGGATGGGACTTTCCTTGGCGTGGAAGGCAAGCTTGGTGATACGGATATGTAGATCTCCTACCATTGTAGCTGACTCTGTGTAACCCTAGCCCTCTCCGGTGTCTATATAAACCGGAGGGTTTTAGTCCGTAGGACACACAACCATTACAACAATCATACCATAGGCTAGCTTCTAGGGTTTAGCCTCCTTGATCTCGTTGTAGATCCACTCTTGTACTACCCATATCATCAATATCAATCAAGCAGGAGTAGGGTTTCACCTCCATCGAGAGGGCCCGAACCTGGGTAAAAACATCGTGTCCCTTGTCTCCTGTTACCATCGGCCTAGATGCAAAGTTCGGGACCCCCTACCCGAGATCTGCCGGTTTGGGCACCGATATTGGTGCTTTCATTGAGAGTTCCTCTGTGTCGTCACCGATAGGCTTGATGGCTTATTCAATCGACAACAACACCGTCCAGGGTGAGACTTTTCTCCCCGGACAGATCTTCGTGTTCGGCGGCTTTGCACTGTGGGCCAATTCACTTGGCCATCTGGAGCAGATCGAAAGCTACGCCCCTGGCCATCAGGTCAGATTTGGAAGCCTAAACTTCACGGCCGACATCCGCGGAGACTTGATCTTTGATGGATTCGAGCCACAGCCGAGCGTGCCGTACTGTCACGATGGGCATGATCTAGCTCTGCCGTCGGACAGTACCTTGGAGGCCGCACACGAATCCGCTCCGACCCATAGCTTGGAGCCGACCGCGCAGATCGAGGACCGGTGGCTGGACACTGCCTCGGGAGCTGCAACCTCTACGGCGATGGAGCCGAATACTGACCTTGTCCCTTATAAAGCTCGTGACTCCGAGGTGCCGAACTCCTTGCCGGACTCCGAACCTCCTGCGCCCCTACCAATCGAATCCGATTGGGCGCCGATCATGGAGTTCACCGCTGCGGACATCTTTCAGCACTTGCCCTTTGGCGACATCCTGAACTCGCTAAAGCATCTCTCGTTATCGGGAGAGCCCTTGCCGGACTGCGGTCAGGATGGTTGGGATGCGGACGACGAAGAAATTCAAAGCCCACCCACCACCCACTTTGTAGCCACTGTCGACGATCTAACCGACATGCTAGACTACGACTCCGAAGACATCGACGGTATGGACGACGATGTCGGAGACGATCAAGAACCAGCGCCTACAGGGCACTGGAAGACCACCTCGTCATACGACATATACATGGTGGACACCCCAAAGGATGGGGACGGCGAAGAAGCAGCGGAGGTAGATTCCTCTAAGAAACAGCCCAAGCGCCGACGTCAGCGGCGCCGCTCTAAATCCCGCCACAGCAAGAATGCAGACTCCGGTACCGGAGATAATAACACCCCAGAGAGTGCCGAAGACAACCCCCTCCAGCAAGATTCAGCACAAGAGGACGGAGAAGCCATCCCTCAAGAGAGCGGCAGACGAGGCGATAGAGGATGACAATTACATGCCTCCCTCCGGAGATGAGGCAAGCCTCAACGACGACGAATTTGTCGTGCCCGAGGATCCCGTCAAACAAGAGTGTTTTAAACACAAGCTGATGGCCACGGCGAGCAGCCTAAAGAAAAAGCAGCAACAGCTTCGAGCTGACCAAGACCTGCTGGCCGACAGATGGACCGAGGTCCTCGCGGCTGAAGAGTATGAACTCGAACGCCCCTCCAAAAGCTACCCAAAACGCAAGTTGCTCCCCCGACTAGAGGAGGAAGCATACAAACCTTTATCACCAGCGCACAATACGGCAGACCGACCACCTCGTGGCCGCGACAGAGAGGCATCTAGGCCCTCCGCCAGAACCGTACCCCGGCACTGCTCGAAAAGCGCGAAGCCACGGGGAAATGCGCTGGACTTGCGGGACATATTGGAGGACAAGGCAAGACAATCCAGATCCATCTACGGATCACGTGGGCGCCCCACGACCCACGACGACTACCGTCGCGCCGGATACAGTAACTCCGGCCGGGCCGAACACAGCAGACAACGCTCTCTTGAGCTACGTCGTGATATTGCTCAATATAGAGGTGCCGCACACCCACTATGCTTCACAGACGAAGTAATGGATCATCAAATCCCTGAAGGGTTTAAACCCGTGAAAATCGAATCCTATGATGGCACAACAAACCCTGCGGTTTGGATCGAAGACTATCTCCTTCATATCCACATGGCCCGCGGCGACGATCTCCATGCCATCAAGTATCTCCTACTCAAGCTTAAAGGACCAGCTCGGCATTGGCTTAACAGCTTGCCCGCAGAGTCAATTGGATGTTGGGAGGACCTGGAAGTCGCATTCCTCGACAACTTCCAGGGCACATATGTGCGACCACCAGACGCTGATGACCTAAGCCACATAATTCAGCAGCCAGACGAATCGGCCAGACAGTTCTGGACACGGTTCCTAACAAAGAAAAATCAAATCGTTGAATGTTCGGATGCAGAGGCCCTCGCAGCCTTCAAACATAACATCCGCGACGAGTGGCTGGCCCGGCACCTAGGACAGGAAAAGCCGAAATCCATGGCAGCCCTCACATCACTTATGACCCGCTTCTGTGCGGGGGAGGACAGCTGGGACAGCAAGGATTATGGCAGTCCGAACAACAAGGACCGCAATGGCAGGTCGCGTCGCAACAAAAACAAACGCCGCGTTAACGGCGATAACACTGAGGATACGGCAGTCAACGCCGGATTCAGAGGCTCTAAACCCGGTCAGCAGAAGAAGCCATTCAAAAGGACCACTCCGGGTCCATCCAATTTGGACCGAATACTCGACCGCTCTTGCCAGATAAATGGCACACCCGAAAAGCCATCTAACCACACCAACAGGGATTGTTGGGTATTCAAGCAGGCAGGCAAATTAATTGCGGAAAACAATGACAAGGGGCTGCACAGCGACGACGAGGAGGAGACTCGATCGCCGAACAGTAGAGGACAGAAGGGTTTCCCCCCACAAGTGCGGACGGTAAACATGATATACGCAACCCACATACCCAAGAGGGAGCGGAAGCGTGCACTTAGGGACGTATATGCGATGGAGCCAGTCACCCCGAAGTTCAATCCATGGTCCTCTTGCCCGATCACTTTCGATCGAAGGGACCACCCCACCAGTATCCGCCATGGCGGATTTGCCGCATTGGTTTTAGACCCAATCGTGGATGGATTCCACCTCACTAGAGTCCTGATGGACGACGGCAGCAGCCTGAACCTGCTTTATCAGGATACAGTGCGCAAGATGGGCATAGACCCCTCAAGGATTAAACCTACAAAGACGACCTTCAAAGGCATCATACCAGGTGTGGAGGCCAATTGTACAGGCTCAGTCACACTGGAAGTGGTCTTCGGATCCCCGGATAATTTCCGAAGCGAGGAGTTAATCTTCAACATAGTCCCGTTCCGGAGCGGCTATCACGCTCTGCTCGGACGAACCGCGTTTGCAAAGTTCAACGCGGTGCCGCATTATGCATACCTCAAGCTCAAGATGCCAGGCCCTCGTGGAGTCATCACGGTCAACGGAAACACTGAACGCTCCCTCCGAACGGAGGAACACACAGCGGCTCTCGCGGCAGAAGTACAGAGCAGCCTTTTAAGGCAATTTTCGAGTCCGGCCGTTAAACGACCGGACATGGCCAAACGCGCCCGGAGTAACATCAATCAAGACCACCTGGCATGTTCCGAGCACGCGTAGCAATGCGGCCCCAACCCCAGCCCTTGCATGATTGCAAGACCAGCTCCTCGCGTACATCATTACGCTCTGAAGATACCATGGGCATAGGGGGAGGGGCATGACCACGACAGGCCCAGAGAGCGGCTTAACCACACCAGGGGCTCCCAAGTGTGTCACTCTTTTTTCCTCTTTTTTATTTTTTTCCACAGGACTCCGTTCACCAGAGGCCCTGTCCGGTGGTAAACCTGCCGAACTCACGATGCAACAGCTAGGGAGGGACAAAGGCTACGACGAACACTCAGGTGGTCTCCATTATGAGCATTAAATTTGTTAAATACACCAGTCCGCAGCCTACCCCTGGAGGGGGACATGATTAAATAGTCCAAACCCTTGATTACCGCACCATTTGTATCGTTCTGCACTCATAGCAGAATTACTGGAATAAACAATGCATCACTTTCTGTTTATAATTGCATTCCTTTCTTTTTATTATATGTTCATCTATGACATCTTGCATCCGTACACTTTGGTACGACCGAATACACCAGGGGCTTAGGTTCCCCGCATTATGGTGTGGCAAGTCCGAACACTTTCACAAGTGCGGCACCTGAACTTATAGCACTATATGCATCGGCTCCGAATCATGTCTTGGGTCAATAGTTGGGTTTGCCCGGCTCCCATGTTTTGGTACCTTACGTTCCGTTCTATCGGCTAAGGTAGCACTGGGAGAACCACTGCGATTGCGCCCCGGTTGAGCTGGGCGAGCGCCTCAGTGGAGAAAGCTAAAACTGACCGTCATGATAAGGCGAGAGCTGGTCGCTGTTCGAGAGGTATTTTCGAGTCCCTAAAGACTTATGCCGCTTAGAGCGAGGAACCGGCTGTGTCCGGCCAAGGCGTGGATAGCGCCCCGAATTCGGTCTTCCGAACACTAGGGGCTTCGCCGAAATTTAAAATTATAGAATTCTATGGCTAAGTGAGAGTGTTCAAGCATTATAAGTCCGGTTGCCTTGTTCCTTGTGTTGAGCGCCTCCCTAGATGGACCCAAAAATGGGAACAAGAGCGCTCAAGTTTATCCCGAACACCCTAGCACTCGTGGCATGGGGGCTGAAGTCGACGACTTGCCATCTCTCAGATTTGATAAACGGCCGCACAGAATGTAATATTTTAAATTAACAAGCATTGCTTAGCGCATATGAACAAAGTTTTCAGCGCATAGGATAACACAATGCGAGTCTATTCAAAAATTACATCTTTGGGGCACTCATCCGCAATCTTGCGGGCACCCTTCAGGACACTCTTATAGTACATTTCGGGCATACGATACTCCTTGCCCGCCGGCGGCGCATCCGTGATAAGCCTCTCCGCATCCAGCCTGCCCCAATGCACCTTTGCGCGGGCAAGGGCCCGACGGGCACCTTCAATGCAGGCGGAGCGCTTGATGACTTCCACCCAGGGGCACGCATCCACCAACCGCCGCACGAGGCCGAAGTAGCTCCCAGGCATGGCCTCTCCAGGCCACAGCCGAACTATGAGGCCCTTCATGGCCTGCTCGGCTACCTTGTGGAGCTCGACCAGCTGCTTCTGCTGGTCGCTAGGGGGCACTGGATGTCCGGCCTCAGCGTACTGAGACGAGAAGACCTTCTTCATTGAGCTCCCCTCCTCAGCCCGGTAGAATGCGGCAGCATCGGACACGCTGCTAGGCAGATCTGCAAACGCCCCTGGAGAGCTCCGAATTCGGGTAAGTAACAGGTAATTTACATTCACATGCTTGCTTTGCATGAAAAATGCCTTACCCGCCGCTATTTTCTTCACCGCCTCAATCTCCTGGAGGGCCTTATGGGCCTCGGCCTTAGCGGCTTTGGCACTTTCAAGAGCCGAGGCAAGCTCGGACTCTCGAGTCTTTGAGTCACGCTCCAAACTCTCATGCTTTTCCATGAGAGCCTGGAGCTCTTGCCGCACCTCCGCAACCCGCGCCTCCTGCTTCTCTCGCTCTGCTCGTTCCACGGCCGTGTTGCGTTCGGCCGCGGACACTGCCTCCTTCAGGGTCGCCACCTCGTTCGTGGCCCCTGCAGTACCCACGTTATCCTTGTTATTTCTATTGCAACCAAAATCCTTTTCTGTAAGGTACAAATTTAATGCGGTGTTACTCACCTTCTTTGTCCTCGAGCTGCTTCTTGGCAAGGCCGAGCTCGTTCTCGGACCGCTCGAGGTTCTGCTTCAAAACATCGATCTCCGCAGTCAGTGCGGCAGAGGTCAGCAGCGCAGCCTGCAAACCCATATTGACATAATTTTTAGCACTCCTGCGTATATCTTTTTTAGATCCTCAATCCGGTTTTTCTTTCCGAACACCGAACCGAGCATCAGGGGCTACTGTCTATGCGGTATTACATTACATATTTTAAAACTTCTTACCTCAAAGCCTGTTAGAAGGCTGCTGCGGGCTTCGGTCAGCCCGCTCTTGGCGAGCTGAACCTTTTGAATCACCGCACTCATGATAGTGCGGTGTTCTTCCTTGATGGAAGCGCCGTTGAGCGCCTCCAACAAGTTGTCCGGTGCCTCCGGTTGGACGGAGGCTGCCGGTGTCACGGTCTTGCCCTTCTTACGAAGGGGCCGCCTGCCGGACTCCGGAACCACTGCAGGTTCCGGCATGGAGTCCGGCGCAAAGTCCGGGAGGCTGCCTTGTGGCACCTCCGGAGCCTCCTCCTGATGGGTCCCCTCCTGGGATCCCACCTCGGCGTCCTCGGTGTCGCGAGGGGTGGAGGCAGTCGGAATGGAATCTACATCCGATGGAGCCAGGTAGTGTGCAGCATTAGAAGGACACTACGTGACACAAAAGAGAAATTATAAATCATTCAGGAATCCGGATACTTACGATCTTGCCGGAGGCTTGGCCCTAGAGGGCCACCCTTCGTCACCAACGTTGGCGTTGGCAGAGCTGTCCGGAGGGAGGGTCCTTCCCCTCTTGGACCCTTCGGCCTCCCCTGTTGGGGAAGCCTTCCTCTTCCTCTCTCCCTCCTCCTGGGGAGAGTCCTCTTTCTCCTCCTCGTCATCGGGGGAGGAGTCCGCCTCGGAGCCATCAGACGATGAGTCCGATATCACCTGGCGCCGGGAACTCCTTCGGGTTCCCGTGGCCTTCTTCTTGGCCTTCTTTTCCGGCACCATGTAAAGGGCCGGAACCAGCAGCCCCGTCAAACGGGTGTCTGCTGGGTCTTCGGGAAGGGGAGCCGGACAGTCTACCTGTCCGGACGTCCTCTGCCTGTCCTGTCAAAGGCATTGGGAGTTTTAGATCCCACATAGAATTAAACTATGAGAGAAAATAAGTGTCCCATAGAGGATAACAAAGCTTACCTCGCCGGCCGGGCGCTTGGTGCTGAATCCGCGGTCTTCCGTCGCGGATGCGGGGGCTTCTCCTCCCTTGAACAGCACCCTCCAGGCAGCTTCGTACGTCATGTCGAAGAGCCCGCTCAGGGTCCGATGCTATGCCGGATCGAACTCCCACAAATTGAAGGCCCGCTGTTGGCAGGGGAGAATCCGGCGGACGAGTATGACCTGGATCACATTGACAAGCCTAAGCTTCTTGTTCACCAAGGTCTGGAGACAGGACTGGAGTCCTGTCAGCTCCTCCGAACTGCCCCATAGCAAGCCCTTCTCTTTCCAGGAGGTGAGCTGCATAGGGATACCAGATCTGAACTCAGGGGCCGCTGCCCATTTAGGGTCACGTGGCACGGTGATGTAGAACCACCCCGATTGCCACCCCTTGACGGACTCCACGTAGGCCCCCTCGAGCCAGGTGGCGTTGGGCATTTCGCCCACCATGGCGCCTCCGCACTCCGCTTGGACGCCCTTCACTACCTTCGGCTTGACATTGAAGGTCTTTAGCCACAAGCCAAAGTGGGGCCGGATGCAGAGGAAGGCCTCGCACACGATGATAAACGCTGAGATGTTGAGGATGAAGTTTGGCGCCAGATCGTGGAAGTCCAGGCCATAGTAATACATGAGCCCTCGGACAAAGGGATGCAACGGGAAGCCCAGTCCGCGGAGGAAGTGGGGAAGGAATACGACCCTCTCATGGGGCCTGGGGGTGGGGATGAGCTGCCCCTCGTCGGGCAGCCGGTGCACGATGTCGCTGGAAAGGTATCCGGCACCGCGCAGCTTTTCGATGTGCCCCTCCATAACGGAGGAGGCCAACCACTTGCCTCCCGCTCCGGACATGACTGGAGAAGGTCGAGACGAGAGGTGCGGACTTGGGAGCTGGAGCTCGAGTGCGCGGAGATGGATAAGCAAAGGAGGAAGAAGGTGTAGGTAAAAAGGTGGATCCTTATCCCCTTATATATGGGCGGACGAAAACTATGCGTCCCCACCGGCCTGGTAAAACTCGCTTATCTCCCAAGCGCCACCATCAATGGCGCGGTTGGGTTACCCACGTCCGTATTGATGGGAATCCCGGAATAAGGGGAACACGATCTCTGCTTCGACAAGACGTGCCAAGGAAACCGCTTCGCTAAACGCGCTGAGGTGGTATGATAAAAAACGATTCAAGTAAAGGCTTGGTGGTGGTATGACGTCATGCCACAGAATACGTCAACAGATTGAACTTGTGTACATATTATTCTCTCTACGATAGAATGTGGAATTTATTTTGCAGAGCCGGACACTATCCTGGTGTTCACAATCTTCTATGATTAATTCGGAGGAGGAACCCGCCTTGCAATGCCGAACAATGTGGGCGCTGAACTCATCATCATTGAAGCCTGGTTCAGGGGCTACTGAGGGAGTCCTGGACTAGGGGGTGTCCGGATAGCCGGACTATCATCGTCAGCCGGACTCCAAGACTATGAAGATACAAGATTGAAGACTTCGTCCCGTGTCCGGATGGGACTTTCCTTGGCGTGGAAGGCAAGCTTGGCGATACGGATATGTAGATCTCCTACCATTGTAGCCGACTCTGTGTAACCCTAGCCCTCTCCGGTGTCTATATAAACCGGAGGGTTTTAGTCCGTAGGACACACAACCATTACAACAATCATACCATAGGCTAGCTTCTAGGGTTTAGCCTCCTTGATCTCGTGGTAGATCCACTCTTGTACTACCCATACCATCAATATCAATCAAGCAGGAGTAGGGTTTTACCTCCATCGAGAGGGCCCGAACCTGGGTAAAAACATCGTGTCCCTTGTCTCCTGTTACCATCCGCCTAGACGCACAGTTCGGGACCCCCTACCCGAGATCCGCCGGTTTTGACACCGACAGTGGGTTTTGAATTTCTTCGCCGTCCGCATCCCAACCATCCTGACCGTGATCCGGCCAGGGCTCTCCTGATAAAGAGAGATACTTTAGCGAATTCAGGATGTCGCCAAAAGGCGAGTGCTGAAAGATGTCCGCAACGGTGAACTCCATGATCCGCGCCCATTCGGATTCGATTGGTAGGGGCGCGGGAGGTTTGGAGTCCGGCGAGGAGTCCGGAACCTCGGAGTCATGAGCTTCGCAAGGGACAGGGTCGGTATTCGGCTCCATCGTCGTATAGGTAGCAGCCCCCGAGGCGGTGTCTAGCCACCCATCCTTGATCGGCGCAGTCGGCTCCGAGTTAAGGGTCGGAGCGGACTCTTGTGCGGCCTCCAGGGCACTGTCCGGAAGCAGAGCTAAATCATGCCCATCGTGACAGTGCGGCGCGCTAGGCTGTGGCTCAAATCCGTCGAAGATCAAGTCTCCGCGGATGTCAGCCATATAATTCAAACTTCCAAATCTGACCTAATGGCCAGGGGCGTAGCTTTCGATCTGCTCCAGATGGCCAAGCGAATTGGCCCGCAATGCAAAGCCGCCGAATAGGAAGATCTGTCCAGGGAGAAAAGTCTCACCCTGGACCGCGTTGTTGTTGATGATTGAAGGAGCCATCGGGCCTATGAGCGACGACACAGAGGAACTCTCAATGAAAGCACCAATGCCGGTGTCAAAACCGGAGGATCTCGGGTAGGGGGTCCCGAACTGTGTGTCTAGGCGGATGGTAACAGGAGACAAGGGACACGATGTTTTTACCCGGGTTCGGGCCCTCACGGTGGAGGTAAAACCCTACTCCTGCTTGATTGATATTGATGATATGGGTAGTACAAGAGTAGATCTACCACGAGATCAAGGAGGCTAAACCCTAGAAGCTAGCCTATGGTATGATTGTTGTTCGTCCTACGGACTAAAAACCCTTCGGTTTACATAGACACCGGAGAGGGCTAGGGTTACACAGAGTCGGTTACAATGGTAGGAGATCTACATATCCGTATTGCCAAGCTTGCCTTCCACGCAAGGAAAGTCCCATCCGGACACGGGACGAAGTCTTCAATCTTGTATCTTCATAATCTTGGAGTCCAGCCAATGATAATAGTTCGGCTATCTGGGCACCCCCTAGTCTAGGACTCCCTCAGCCGGCTTATGCAAAATACATGGCATGGCCGTGTTATGTTTATCTGCAGCTCAAGATGTAGGCTCATAAGGGCACCATCACAACACATGGGAGTCGGAAGATAGCCCTGGAATGTGAGGAAGGTGATGCTGCTTACGCTGAATCTGTTTGTGCAACTGAGGAGTTGAAGTTTTACAAGGACAATGTTGATCCGTCGGACATGACGTCTTTAAAGAAGCCAACCACAGAACATGAGCCGGTGATGAAGTTTAAGTCGGCCGATGATACCAAGCTTGTTGATTTTGTTCCAGGTGACTCATCTAAGCAGTTTAGTATCAGTGCTAATCTGGATCCCAAATAGGAAAGCGCGCTCATCGAGTTCATCGGTGAGAACCGGGACATCTTTGCATGGAAACCGTCTGACATGCCGGGTGTACCGAGAGAACTCGCTGAGCACACTCTCAATATTGATCCAGAGTGGCTAGCTAACCCGGTGCTCGTGCTTAAGAAGAATGGCACCTGGCGTATGTGCGTGGATTACACGGACTTGAACAAGCCTAGTCCGGCTGATCCTTTTGCTCTCCCTTGTATTGATCAAATCATTGATGCTACGGCGGGTTGCGAGCGCTTGAGCTTTTTGGATGCTTATTCTGGTTATCATCAGATCAAGATGGCAGTTAAGGACCAGGAGAAGACGGCTTTTATTACTCCGTTTGGAGCCTTCTGCTATGTGGCTATGCCTTTCGGGCTCAAGAGCGCCCAGGCGACTTACCAGAGATGTGTGCAAAACTGTCTTCACAATCAGATTGGGCACAATGTTCATGCTTATGTGGACGACATTGTGGTAAAGTCCAGAGAGAAGGAGACCTTGATAGATGATATGAAGGGAACCTTTGATAATCTTCGGGTCTACAAGATGATGCTTAACCCGGCCAAGTGCGTTTTTGGTGTGCCAGCAGGCAAGCTTTTGGGTTTTCTGGTTTCTAACAAAGGCATTGAGGCTAACCCGGAGAAGATCAAGGCAATCACCTCTTTGGCTAAGCCGGCGTGTATCAATGATGTTCAGCGTTTGGCAGGTTGTATTGCCGCTTTAAGCCGGTTCATAAGCCGGTTAGGTGAGAAGGCCATACCGTTGTATCAGATGATGAAGAAGACAGACGACTTTGTTTGGAGTGATGCTGCTAACGCTGCCTTTGAAGATTTGAAGAGGCAGCTAGCTGAGCCGCTAGTCCTTGCTGCTCCCATTGATAAGGAGCCATTATTGTTATATGTGGTTGCTAACACATATGCCGTCAGTGTGGCCATTGTGGTGGAGCGCAAGGAGGCTAGCAAAGAGCATCCGGTTCAACGGCCGGTTTACTACATCAGTGAGGTGCTTATTGAGTCCAAGGAAAGATATCCACATTGGCAGAAGCTCGTTTATGGGGTATTCATGGCAAGCCGGAAGCTTAAGCAATATTTCCTGGGTCATCCCATCACTGTGGTCAGTTCTTCTCCTTTGGGAGATATCATTCAAAACAGAGAAATCACAGGACGAGTCGCCAAGTGGGCCATTGAACTTGGGCCTCATGGTTTAAAATATGTGCCACGCGCTGCTATCAAGTCTCAAGCACTGGTGGACTTCATCAATGATTGGACAGAGCCGCAGATGCCTCAAGAGAAGCCGGACAACACATATTGGACTATCCACTTTGATGGTCCAGGCAATTGGAGGGCTCGGGGGCTGGAGTTGTTTTAGCTTCCCCTCGAGGTGACAAATTTTGTTATGTGTTAAGGTTGATGTTTCCCTGTACTAACAATGCAACTGAGTATGAGGCCTTGCTCCATGGTCTTCGGATGGCTAAGGAGATGAGCTTAAGCCGAGTAAGGTGCTTTGGCGACTCAGATTTGGTGGCTCAACAAGTATCAGGCAACTGGGATTCCAAGGATCCCCTCATGGCGGCTTATCGCGTGAGGTGGATGCCATTGCTGGACACTTCAAGGGTTACCAAGTGGAGCACATTGATCGCAGAAAGAATGAGGCAGCTGATGCTTTAAGTCGGCTGGGGTCTCGGCGTAAGCCGGTGCCACCTAATACCTTCTTGGATATTCTGCATAACCCTTCTGTCAAATTTCCAACAGAGGAAGACTTGGTTGTTCCTGACCCGAAAGCGCAATTGGTGGCGGCTCTTCACGTCATCCCAGATTGGACAGTGCCATATTTGGCTTACATGACCCGGGGCGAGTTGCCCGAGGATGAGACTTTGGCGAGGCAGATAACCCGGCGGTCTAAGTCAATGACAATTGCTAATGGCGAGTTGCATCACTGTAGTGTCACCGGGGCGTTTCAGCGTTGTGTCTCTCCTGAGGAAGGTCAATAAATTCTTCGTGAGATTCATGAAGAAGATTGTGGCCATCATGCTGGTTCAAAGTCCCTTGTTGCCAAGGCTTTTCGCCATGGGTTTTATTGGCTGACGGCTCACGCTGATGCGGAGGATCTGGTCAGTAAATGTGACAGTTCTGAGAAGTTCTCAAGACGTGCTCACGTGCCAGCTCGAGAGTTGAGGATGATTCCAATTACTTGGCCGTTTGCAGTCTGGGGGCTCGACATGGTTGGGCCTTTCAAAAGGTCCAAAGATAAAAAGACCCACCTATTGGTGGTGGTTGACAAATTCACAAAGTGGGTTGAGGCAGAGCCAGTTAGTACGTGTGATGCAGCCACGGCGGTTCAATTCATGAAAAAGGTGTTCTTTCGTTTTGGCTTTCCACACAACATTATAACTGACAACGGTACTAATCTGTCCAAAGGCGCCATGGAGGAGTTTAGTCAACGTGAGCATATTCAACTTGATGTTTCATCAGTAGCTCACCGCCAATCCAATGGTCAAGCTGAAAGAACCAATCAGGAAATCTTGAAAGGCATCAAGCCCCGGCTTTTGGTTCCTTTGCAACGAATGCCGGGTTGTTGGGTCGAGGAGTTACCTTATGTGATATCGAGCATCAATACTACCCCCAACAGGTCTACGGGTTACACACCTTTCTTCATGGTTTATGGAGCAGAGGCGGTTCTACCTAGTGACATCCGTCATGACTCGCCCTGTGTGGCGGCTTACGTTGAAGCTAATAACGAACAAGCTCGTCAGGATGCACTTTAACTGTTAGATGAAAAGCGTGACTTGGCAGCAGCCCGCTCGGCGATTTACCAACAGGACCTACGCTGTTATCACAGCCGCGGGTTTAAGTCCAGAACCTTTCAAGAAGGTGATTTGGTGCTCCAGCTCATCCAGGATCAAACTGATGCACACAAGTTACCCCACCTTGGGAAGGGCCCTTTGTGGTCAGCAGGAACTTGAACAACGGGTCATACTACCTTATCGATGTTTGAGAGCACAAAGACTCACGTAAGTCGGAGGAAGAGCCCACCGGCCGTGGAATATCGCTCACCTTCGGCCTTACTACACTTGAGCCACCGGCTCTCATGATGTACATATTTTGACGATGTATATATTATGATAAGTAATAAAGAAGGACCTCTGTCCCTTTTCATCTTCAATAATCATATGTCTTCATCATCGTCATTTCAAATGACCAATTGGGGGCTAGTCGTATTCGAACCTCGCTTAACCCTCTTGGTCCGGCTCATGATCGTATTCGAATCTAGCCGTTCAACCTCATGATCACTAGGGGGCTTCCTGTTCAAACATAGGTCGTATTCGAACCAAAGAGAACATAGCTGTCAGTACCCTCTTGATCGGCACACTGCCAAACTCACTAGGGGGGCTTCTTGATCGTATTTGAATCATAGCTTAACCCCTTTTGGGTCTGACTTTGATCATATTCGAATCAGAGTCGTTAAAAAACTCTCAAGGTCATTTGGGGGCTTCCTGTTCAAACATAGGTCGTATTCGAACCAAAGAGAACATAGCTGTCGGTACCCTCTTGATCGACGCAACGCCAAAGCCACTGGGGGCTACATGATCGTATTTGAATCCTAGCTTAACCCCTTTGGAACGGTTTACTGATCGTATTCGAATCAGAAGCCTTGATTTTTTTTCTTTCTATTTGGTTTAAGTTTTGTTTGAAAGCAACCTTTGTTTTGTCTTGAGACTTTTTTGTTCAAAGATCTAAGTGTAAGTGTGGTTAACCCGGCTTAGTTTTGGACGATAAGTCGCCAACATATGACAATCATCATATATTTGGAAGTGTTGGTTTCCAAAGATTGGGTTATCACCCTTACTGTTCGGGTCACATAAACCGGCAGTACAAGTTCAAAGATCACAGGTATGATATTATGGTTGTGTTTCAAAGCTATATTTCATAACAGGCTTATCTGTGACTCTTTGTTCCATATTAGAGGTTATATGTGAAGATATTATGACCCGCCCTACGGTAAGTCGCCAAGGGTTTCTTGTCATCTATTTCTGTGTGCAGGGCAGGTCAAAGACTTTCTTAAGCATAAGGAAAACAGATGATATGTACAAAAAGGGGTGAATATAAGATGGCGGCTTAACATTGTTGAGCATCAAAATGTGCACGACGTCACGACAAAGCAAAGTCATTTCTACCCTATTGCATGACTCCCCGAGTCCAAATGATTAAGTTGTTTTTCGGCAGGCTACAAATATGAGCCGCCCGGCGGATCAATTCACTTGTTGACCTGAAGCTTCCGGGTTAGCCCTCTCCGCTTCTTCGCCCTGTTCCCTGTCCTGGAAGGTTAATGATGCCCAGTCAATACCATTCAAAGCTTCAAATTCAGCTTCATCATCAACTAGATGATACCCCGCGCGTTGCTGCGGAAATTTATTACATATTTTTCAAGTAACATGCTAGTCAATAAGATGATAATAATTGGATATAATATTACAATACCTCAACATTGCTTAAGAAATTTGTATGAATTAATTGTACCAAAAATGAGGTTAGGATGTAGTGGAAATTTCCTAAAGATCCTTGTTTTCGTTTTTTTTCGAGATAGCTTATGAAATTTCCTAAAGATCCCACGTGTGTGGCAATGACTGCGACCAAGAATCGGCAACAATATGCATTTTTAGCATCTGCAGCAGCCAGCAGAAGGCATAATAAAGTAGAACAAAGTATATCACAGAAAAGAAAGATAAAGTGCATAAATATGATTTCTTCTTTCAAACTCCAAGAAGCTATTACTCAGTTTTATACATGTAACTAAGAAAATAGTAGTAAAAATGAAAATTGGTTGTCGACTTTTCTCAAGAACATCTTCTCAAATCTAAATGCTAGTAGAAGGATCCTTCCTCCTCGATAACACAAATTCTAAATTGGATCATAAGCGTGCCCGTCTCTATGACTTTGTCGACATGCCCTTCATGCCAAAATAAATCCCACAATGTCATTGATTTCAAAGATAGTCCCTAATAGATGGGAACGACAAAAGCTTATGATTACGGATAAATGTCAAATTTGGTGCTTGCAAAGATTATCTGAATTATTCCATTGGCTGTTGAGTTAGTGAACATCATGTTAAGAGGTATAGGTCTGATTGATACCAACGTGATTCTCAAATGAGTTGTAGATAAATCAAATAGATATCATGCATACCGCGGGACTAAAGATTTTAGGTGGCTTCAAGAACCTAACTAACCCTGTTAAGTTGCATATGCCTACAGTAGTTCTTAGCAGCTGCACTGGGGCTGGTCAAGGGGACTGGTCGAATAGCATGACCCTATAAAGAACTTTCTGGGATGTCCATTTTGTGCAGTCTTACGAACAGAGGGCCTCAATAAAAATATTTATTAGAAACCTGTAATCAACTAATGGAATAACGGAGGGAGTAACACACAGCAGGTGTGTCTCATGACAGAAACATCGACCCATCTCTGAACATGCTCAAGGTAGGCAAGACAAACATATTCAACAGGCCAAGTGCATGATATAGTAAAGAAGCAACAGAGTAGAGGAAGTGTGAGAATGGAGAGATCAGGAACATGGTACGTGTTGCAGCAGAACTATGTTACAATGTTTTTAATATTAACAGATAAAACATAGAAACGTTGTGTGCAAATGTCCTATTTGGTAATAAGAAGGAAGTGGGCTTAACTACCATGTTGTAAGAGACATCTGATTGGTAAATGTCGTGGTTAGTAATACAGATTCATGACTGAGTGTGGTGAGAAGCATGATTCACATACTGGTTGACAAAACACAACAAATTTACTCACAAACTGCTAATACTCTGAAACTAACCAAACGTTTTTGTCCAAAAAGGAAACTATACTAGAACGAAACTCTGAATAATCAATACACATACTTGGAGTTTTACCAAAGCTATCAACTGTTGATGGGACTGCACAGACTTAGACAATGGGAGTTCTGGCGAGTTCAGTATAAACATGCACAGTTACATGAAAGAAGAAGAATAAGCCATGTCGTCCATTATTTAATTAATGGGATTCATGGCCACGCCGTGAGGAGATGATCTGGATCAGTAATACTATGAACAATAAAAGGTTTGACTAATTTAGTTGGGGAGGGGGGATGGGATTGAAAAGGGTCACATCAGGCGCGGTGGTGATTGCCGCATGAGGCGCGTCCGAGGCCGCCACCACAATGAGGGCCCAGAGCACAGCAACGACATGAGGGAGCTCCTCCTTCCCGATCACGCTGGAACTCGGCCGCGCAGGGGATGGCCGTGTCTGATGCATCCGAGGCGGCCATCGCTAGGACGGTCCGGAGCAGAGCAAGGACATGAGGGAGCTTCGAGCAGAGTCTGACCATAGGCGTGGGGAGACTGTGAGGTACTCGCCGAGGGTGGCCGGGCCGATCCCGGCACGGCTGCATCCTCCGCAAGCCGCTGTTCTTCCATGGCGGGGGCACCTACGATAGGAAAGCCGAAGACAGGGCAGGGACGGCCGCCTGGGTACCTCATCGCCGAGGAGGATCGCCTCTCACCATCGCTCACTGCCACACCCTGGCAAATTGCGCGCATGTGAGCGAACATAAATAACAGATGGAAGAGCAACTGAATCGCCACCAGAGTAGTGGGATTTGATGGAGGGAGAAGAAAACCTATCCGTCTCAGTTGCAAAAATAATATAGTGGGATTTGATGAAGGTTGGAGAAGATGAAGAGGAAGTTGAATCTGTTTCGTGGGGAAGATGCGAAGGGTCTGCGTTGGGAATCATAAATGCCATGTGAGTTGATTAGGGAGAGGGCTGGATTTCCGGAAGGGTTTTTTCCCGAGGGGTGAGCACCAGCGCTGGGCTGGAGGTGGGTGGATCGAGGGCCAGCGGCCGTGCCCGTGCGGAAAGCAGGTCTTTTCTTCAACACCGAGACTGCAGGGTAATAAGAGTGGTAATAAGAGTGTTTGGGTGATTTTGGAAACTGAAAAATGATGTGGCAATCCGCTGATGTAGACAGTGTGCATGACGAGAGAATAGAAAAAAGTGGGGAGCAACTTCTTAAAAATGGTGGATTAGTCTGGCCGGATCAACTTCAGGGGCGAAGGTATGCTTACGGATTGGTGGGATCAGGCTGGTCACTACATAATGTGGCCTTGGAATCCTCCGGTTCTCCGCGTCATAACCCGGCTGGTACCTGGTGAGATCCGCCTCATCAGCAATCAGTGTGGCCACAGGGCGTATTTCCTTCACACAAGTGGCGAAGTCCTCCTGTTCAAATGGCGAGCCATCCTCTTTAAGGCTTGGATACCCAATGGCAATGTCGGCCGGGTATAATTCCGGTAGCCAAGCTTTGCCCCGGCTTAAGGCGGCTACGGCTCCGGCTCTTACAAACGATCGCCTTAGTTCAGTAAATCGCTGGGGCAGCACAAAAAGCTTCTTCAACACATCCACTAGGAGTGTGGGGACTTCATTTGACAGGGCCACTGTGGCTAAGGCACGCTGAGACCGGGTGTAGAGTTGTTCCACCAGCGTGTAAACCGCCTTCAGCTTTATCAGCATGTCTTGGTTAGGATTTGAACTCCTGGGCCTACATAACAATGTCAGGTGAGTTAATGACAATTCATATGATCTCTAGATCGATTCAAATATTTGACACTTGTAGGGCGACTTACCAAAGATTGCTGAGACCATCTAAGATACATGGCATTTTAAGCCGGATAATTCGGCAGTCACCTCTTCAAGAGCCACCTCTACCTTCTCAGCTCGGCTGGTCAAGGCGATTTTCTCTTCAGCCCAGGCCTTTTTCTCTGCTTCAAAGTCTTTTTCCAGTTGCTCTTGTTCAGATACACTGAATTCAAATTTGGAGTTGGCTATTTGGGTTTCAGTCTCCTGTGCTTCCAGGCGGTTCTTCAAGTCAGACACTTCTGATTGAAGTTGAGTGGAGGTGGCATGTACAAATATCGGGTCAAAATCATGACTGTTAGCATACAATGTTAAGTCCCAAGCCTTTTTGCAAGCAACAACACATGGCACTTGGGGGCTAATGTCTACCAAATAATTTCGTCTAAGTGGTGATTCCTGAGAGTAAGTCCCAAGCACCTTGCAAGCAAGAGTACTTGGCACTTGGGGGCTAATGCATATTGTTGTTCAATCTACACAAGTACTCTATTCTACACCAGCAGGCGAAGGACCGGCTTATTCATGTTGATTAAACCAGCCCTTGGGGACTACGAATTAAGCCGCATTTTTACAGGTTTGGCCAAAGGATATTACTAATGCTTACATATATGTTCTAAGTCTACGACATATTCATCATAAGCAATAGACTTCGGGGCTAGCATAGTGAGGATAATTTAATGAAGGGAAGAGAGTATACCTCAAACTTCGGGTGCATTTGCTTCACCATATCAATCTCGACGTCACGGCTGCTGTGTACTTGGCTAAGATAGCCAGAAAAAACTTCCCCAATACTCATGTGAGTATAATTAGCAACATCAAACCTGACCTTGCGGCGTTCCAGGTGCTCCTCCTTGGCAGAACACTTGGCCAGCACAGTAGGCCTCCTCGGCTCAATGTAACCGGTCTTGCTAATCTCAACATCAGTGTCTTGGGGATCGTCTGTCTTGGCCGGGCTAGAGATTTCCGGGTTTTCAGAGCCATCGACGGCTTGCTCGGCAGGCGGGTCAGCGGTTGGCGTTGGCGTGTCATGAGCTGGTTCAGGTGGCATCTCATGAACAGAGGCCTCAGGCGCGGCCGTCCCATATTCCGGCTCTTTGAAGATCGGCTCTTTGGCCGGCTTGTTTTTCTTTGACTTTTTGTTGGGTTTTGCTTTTCCGCTGCATAAGATCAAAAGATCAGTACAAATATAAAGAATTGAAATGAATACAGGATAAGTAAGTCATCATTACCCTAGAGCGGTCTTGAAAGCCGGCAAGTTGGACTGGATTGAGTCGCCGGAAGAAGGTGAAGTTTCCTGTTAATTCGAGTCAGAAGAGTTGAGTGGTTGACGAGTGAGACCCACCAAAGGATAAAAGGGATTTAAATGGGAAGTGACCTCGTTCCGGTGCTTCTTTGGTGTATTTGGTAAGCCAGAGGAGAGTTCCGCGTTTTTGCTGGTCCGGGTCTGCCTCCGGCTCTCATGAATTTGTCGCTTCAAAAGAAATTGAGGATCTTGATAAGCTAAGGGATGTGAAACTTACTTTCCAGGTTACTCTTCGGACTTTTTGCCTTGGCAAAGGCTCTGAGTCGGAGGAAATAATGTTACCTCTTCATCTACCCCATGACTCGTTCCCATGTCATCCTGATTATAATCGGTATCAATAAGATGATTAAAAATGAGCCAAGAGAGTCAAGGGCTACCTCTGACTCAGAAGAGTCCTCCAGTTGAAACAACTCAGAAGTGCTAGACTTTTTCCCTCTTTTCTTCGCGGCCTCTTTCCTGGCGGCTCTTTTGGCCTTCCTGGCTCTCTTCGCAGCCTCATGATCATACTTAGCCTTCCAGAATTTATCATCAGCCTACGAAAATCAGCAAACGTTTGAGTACAGACAAAACATCAAAGGATGAAGGTAATTTATTCAGGTTGGCGGCTTATCGCTGGAGCCTGGTTAGCTTCGCGGAAGGGGCTTAAGCCCACCTTACCGCAATCTGCCAGGCTTTCATTCAAAAGTGACTTTGTCATGTCATCAATGATGTGGTCAGGTAAATCATCAGAGTTGTGCCGCAGAGGGTCATTCTTCTTTCCCGTGTAAGTGCACATCAGACCGGAGCAGCGACTCAATGGAATGACCCGCCAGGCAAGACAAACCCGGACCAAGTCGATACCATTTAGCCCATTCCCCCAAAGAGCCTTGATTTTAGCCATGGAGGGGGCGAGCGTCTGGCGTTCGGCGGTTTTCACCTTATCAGGAAGCGGATGATTGGAGTCAAGACGCAGAGCACAAAAACCGGGCAGAGGGTTCTCATCAGCCGGAGAAGTGTCTTGACAATAGAACTATGTCTGCTTCCAATCTTTGGGGTGACTTGATGGATTCGCATACGGAAAAATGATGTCTCTTCGTCGTTGAATTGAAACCCCGACAAGCTCCAAGCTAGGTCCATTGGCACATTCATTCTGGCGGTTCAAATAAAATAACTCTCTGAAGAGTAGTAGGTTGGGCTCTTCTCCAAGATAGACCTCGCTGAACACTTGAAAATTGCAAATATTATACACGGAGTTGGGTCCAATGTCTTGAGGATGGAGGTCAAAAAAGTGCAGGACGTCTCTGAAGAATTTTGAGCCGGGTGGTGAAAAACCCCGGTTCATATGGTCAGTAAAGACGATGACCTCCCCCTCTTTGGGTTGAGGTTTTTCTTCGATGGGGTCAGGAGCACGATATGACATGACTTCCTTCTTTGGCAGATAGCCAGTCTTCACAAAGTCTTCAAGCATACTGTCTATGACGATGGACTTGACCCAATTGCATGAAGTGGGTTGTTTGAGCGGCATTGTGAAGGAAGGCTAACAAAGAGTAAAATTTCTTGTTCAAATAAGCCAGAGAGAAGCATTACAGTGTATATTCAAGATGGCGCCTTATAAAGGGGCCTAATGGTATGTGGCTAATTATGTCAAGTTATTTAAGCCGCCATGAGTTCCATGAGCAGTCAAGTTATCTAAACCGCCGT
This sequence comes from Triticum aestivum, assembly GCF_018294505.1. Taxonomy (NCBI): domain Eukaryota; kingdom Viridiplantae; phylum Streptophyta; class Magnoliopsida; order Poales; family Poaceae; genus Triticum; species Triticum aestivum. Next base: position 211,258,224 of record NC_057801.1, read on the forward strand.
GAGTGGTTAAGATTATCAATTGATCATTAAAATTTTAAGCCGGTGGTAAGAGTCGCCATGGCTAGGTGGATCTAACAAAATATAGTTTTTGCCTAAGTGTTACACAAACAAGTTTCACAGGTTGCAGCTATTATTTTGGATCAACAACTGTTCAAGAAAAGAAAATATTCTAGACCTAAAAAACTAGTACAGATGAGTTCGCGAGTTCTAATGAGGCCTCTTTATAGAAAAAAGGGATCCGCTAGTATAAAAAATGGACGCAAAACAACTGCCACATTAGTTCTATATTACTTTTGGATCAAAAGAGGCTGAAGTGGAGGAACTACGAAGAAACAGTGAGGAACACGAAGAACAGGTAGAAACCCTAATGCAGATCTAAGGTGCGGGAAAGTAGGAACTTACAGCTGCAGATCTACTGCAGAAGGTCGCCGCTGTTCTCTGGATCGACTCAGGTTGATGCAGCGGCCGAGGTTGAGGAAGACAAGGTGCGCTGCGGCGGCGGTGGCAGAGCTCGAGCGACAGAAGGGTTGCGAGAGGAAGAAGATGCTGGAAAGGAGAAGAATGAGGAAAGACCAGACGGGCCTATTTATAAGGAAAGACTCTTAAGTGGGCGCGAAAAACGAGGATGCCGAAAATATGGTTATCCATCTATTAGGACGCCTCGATTCTTGGGATGGTCATTAAGATAAGGATCCATTGAGATACTTTGGACAAAGTGTGAATTAAAGACAGATGACGTCATGGCGGGTTACCATAGATCTAGAGGATGACGTCATGGCGGGTTACAAATCCTTGCGTAATGAAGAGCAGAAGATTTTATGAAATGTTGAAGATTGACATGAACCAGCTCAAATCAATCTAGGGCCTAATGTTGAGGATATAACTATTAGGTATGACCTGCCCAGGAGGGGCCGGGTTATACCTATGACGATTCATGAAGCCCAAGACAAAGCTTGAAGATGGTGTTTCAATTAAGGGCCCAAAGCCCAAAGGCGACTTAAGGCCTGTAGAGATAAACCTCCATGTGTATATAACTTGTATTGTAAAGGCAGGAATAGAGAGAGACCGAACCGGACACTGTTTATGAGTCGGCCGGAACTCTGAGAGCCGTTGTGTGTCGACCTCTGTATATAAAGGGACGACTCAGCGGCGGTTCAAGGAAAGTAACATCAGATCGAGAACTAGGTCAAGCGGATTCGCTCCCTGGTAATTGAGACATAACCAATCCCACTCAAAACTAGATCGTAGGCTTTTACCTTCACTATAAGGGGCCGAACCAGTATAAATCCCGTGTCCTTTGTCCCGATTAACTCCTTTAAGCTTCCTAGTTGCGATGGCTCCATGACTAAGTCCATTCACTAGGACATCTGACGTGACAATTCCACGACACCCCCTATGCAGCACAACTTGTGGGACAGGAAGTTGGTGCTGAAGCAGCCAGTGAGCAGGGAGTTGGTGCTGAAGCACCTAGTAGCCAAGGAACTAGTGGCCAAGGAAGCCAAATTCAAGGTGCTGAAATTCAATCAAAGGACTCTCAATCAAACGAGGCTCAACAAAATGTTGATGTTGAACCACACCTATCATCATCGTTTAATGATTGGCTGCAACAATCATTCCCTAGCATGCAAGATCTAAGGGTACATTATCTTTTTCATTGTATTCATTTCCTATTTACCTTTGGCTTCACATTATTTATTATACCCAGTTGCAAGTGTATATTTATTTTGCCGCATCCTTCATTTTGATGTGCTACAACCATGTTCTGTTTTTGCTTCATATGTGGTTTAAGTTCATACCTACTAGGCTTTTTTGCTACATCCATATGTCTAGTGTGCTACAACTACATTCTGTTTTTGCTTCATCCATGTCATAGTTTTGCTACATCCATATCATTAATTTGCTACCTACATCCATATGTCTAGCAGCATACCTACTTGTTTTCTCGCTTCATCCATACCTCTAATGTGCTACACCCACATTTGTGTTTTTTTACATCCATACATATGACTAAAATGTTCAACACTTGCCTTCTTGTAGGTACCAACTCAGTTCAAATGTTGTACAACAAGCACAAGGGTATTTTTGCGGTGGAGGTGGATGATGTAGTAGGCAAGTTTGGAAAATGTTTAAAGGGATTGCAGTGCAACCGGATGGCTGCTCTCCTTCATGATGTTGGAGACGCCATCACAGCTACCAGTGAGCCCAACTTCCCTTTGAAGCACCTATCATGGACGAATGTCACGGAAAAGAGAATGATGCTAAAGCTGCAAATGCTGGCATTGGTGCTCAAGCTCAAGTTGAAGGTACAACACCTAGCATTAACAAGGATGAAGTCACCGGATTGAACCTACAAGTTGCAACCGAGGCTGCTGAAACTCGTGAGCAACAAAGAGTGAGTTTCGAGATGGAAGGCAACGTCTCACCTCACAGCCCCCCACTCTTCTATGATGCACCCAGGAGTGCGACAGCCGACATTTGGGACGACGAACCATCCTTTGAGTTGTTCCCAAAGGGCTCCGAAGACTACGAGATGATGCATTGCACATATGAGCCTACAATCAAGAAGAGCACAGTCAGCCCCATCTTTTAAAACATCCCCATGTTCCCTGTTTCAGGCGATGATGACAGCCCAAGTATGCCTACTTCCTCCTGCATCATTTCTTTTTGTTTTTCTCCATGTCATTTTTTAGCAGTTTGTGTGATTGCAGCAAATTCTCTTTTGTACAATCCCTTGCAAACTCATCCATTTATTGCTTGCTACAGCTCCTAAGATGGTCGCTACAGAAGAGCAATTTGTTGATGCAAGCAGTGGCCCTAGCACACATGACAAGAACACTAGGAAGAAGAGGATGGCCAAAGTTCCAACCATAAAAAATACCAAGGCCAAGAAGCAAAAGGTCGATGCAGCTGCAGCTACGTATGAGAAGTATGTAAAGCATGGGAAACCATTGAGGAGATCACAAGCCAATGAACAAGTGTGAGCTACCTAAGCCCTATCTCTTTTTGCTTTCTGTTTTTTATTTTTTTTCTGCTCGAAACAAATGATTCATTCTATTGCATCTATGGTGACAGGACACCTTTCATCAATATAGGTGGATTTTACGTTGGATACAAGAAATTCCTTGTATGCTTCAAGCCTCGTGGGGATATGAATGATGAGGTTATGTCCCTACATATCGAGATGAACAACCTCGCATCCCGTGCAGCAAGTGGTACGAATCTGAAGAAATACATGTTCTCAGTCCACGCGGGGGTAAGTTTTTGCAAAAACAAGCAATGCTTCATTCCTTTTTTCTTCACATTTTTTGTTGCAACACACACTTACCATTTTGTTGTATCTTTCAAGTAGATCCTACTAAAACAAGACCCATCAACCTTCCAACCAGCAAAACTCATATCCGAGCTTGAAAGGGCTGTGACAAAGTTCAAGGTTCAAAAATATGACCTCGTAAGTTTCCCGAGAGCCTACTTTTGTTTCACACCACAAATACTTTCAAAATATGATCCAATGATGTAGCATTTCTTTCGAAACATATGTAGCAATTCTTATTGATGTTGACAACATCTCTTTGAAACATATGTAGCAATTCTAATTGATGTTGGAAGCTTTTTTTTGTAGTTACAACATTGGAAAGCATATGTTCATACCTACTAGGCTGTAACATTTTTTACATGTTCTGAGTACCTTTTTTGCCTTTCTTTTGTTTTTTCTAGCTTTTTTCACAATTGTTCATGAAAAGCATTGGATAATTGTTTGCACAATCTTGCTATACAAGCAGTGGAATGTATTTGACTCAATCCATTCAAAAGGAAAACAATCTCCTTTGAAGAAGCAGGCCAATAACCTGGTAGGCTCATGCTCTTTTTTTTTAATTTATGTTTTCCCTTTGATTCATCAACATAAATGCCCTGTTGTCATCTTCACACACCTCATCCTACTTTTTCAAACTTTGTGTGTGTTTTTTGGTGGTAGATCACAAACTTTGCAGCCCTCGCACAAGAGTACAACGAATTCAATGTCATGTTGGATCCTTCGCCTGTGTTGACCTAGAGGATTACCCAAAGCAAGATACCCTGTGAGTTTTCTTTTTGAATTTTGCTTCAATCATGTGTTCCATTTCAACATTTTGTTGTTTCAACTATGCATGGGAACTATGAAGAAGAACTTTTTTTATCTTACAGATGTGATTGTGGCCTTTTCGGGCTCAAATATGTGGAGAACTATGATGGGAAGTCAATGAGAGAGTTCAAGCAGGTACACATTTTATTTTTCTTGTCATTTTGTTGCAATCTAATTTCTTTGTTTTCAATACTCATGCAACACAAGAATAATTAATATCATACTTGCTTACTTTTTGCATTCATTTTTATAGGAAGACATGGCGCGATACCGCATGGATGTGGCGCACAACCTCTGCATTCACCCAATGAACAATGCCCCAATGGAGCGGGCATTCAGGGAAGAGTTGGCGGCTTAATTTGCTGGAGGGTTCAAGATGAACAAGCTCATTTCTTTCGTTAGGTCTAGAATCATGTATGAGGTGGTAGCATTCTGATAGGATTAGAGTAGTGCACGTTCATATGTAAACTGATGATACCTTCGGTAAACATATGTGTTCTTTTGGTATGTAAACCGATGATAACTTGATCTTTTGGATGAAGCACTTCTTCTGTTTTTAATGGATGTGTTCTTCTGCTTGCCAACATGATCATGCATTGACAATTGTTTATTGTTTTGTTGGTTCTGAGCTTCATCCATCGAAGTTTCAAGGGAATCTCTGTGCATTTTTCCCCTCGAAACCTTTTTCATGAAAACAATATGTGGATGCTGCATTGTCACACCCAAATTGTTGGAAGCTAACAGAAAATAGCTACAACCTTCTGTTAGATTTGTTGCAGGGCCAAAATATACATTTTACCTGCAAATTAGCTACATCCCTACAATATTTTTGCTGGAAGCATAATGTAAATAAGCTTCCTTTCCCAACTCTTGCTGCATAGCAAAATCAACACTTTAAATCATTCAAGGCTTTTCCTTTTCAAACTTGTTATTTTGCTTCAACGATGTTTAAAAAAGCTTCAACCATTGTTCGAAAAAGCTTCAACCATGTTTCCTAAAAGCTGCAACCATATTTTCAAAAAGATACAACCATGTTTTCCAAAAGCTTCAACCATGTTTCCTACAAGCTTCAACCATGTTTACAGAAGCTTCAACCATGTTTTTAAAATGTTGCAACCATGCTTTTCAGAAAGCTTTAAAACATGTTTTCAAGAAGATTCAACCATGTTTTTCCAAAGCTGCAACCATGTTTCCTTAAAGCTTCAAACATGTTTTTCAAAAGCTGCAACCATGCTTTTCAAAAGCTTAAATCATGTTTCTTTTTTAAAAATGGATCAAGATGTGGTAACAACAACCATTGAGTACTATTTTACAAAAAAATTAGAAGTTGGCACCATCATACTAGAAACCAACATTCTGCTTTTTCAAACCACGCATGTAGTAATATGTTGCAATCCCACAATAAAAAAATTCACAACTATACAACACAACTTTTTATCATAAGTCATGGGGTGTTACAAGGTAATTCATCATTTTTTTCGTCATGAAACATCCTAAAGTGTAAGGATTGGGCCGACACCTGGAGCTTTCGCGCTCACACTCGCAGCAAGAAAAGTGGCAAGGAGTTGGTTGTTCTTCACGTTGTGATCCTCATCTTCGCAATATTTGCATGGAGTCTTCTTTTCCCTTGGCTTTGGAGCTTTCTTCATTTTCGCTGCGTCCTTCTTTGCTTTCTTCTTCATTTCATCTTCTCGAAGCTCAACTAGTGGCTTCCTTCGCTTCTCTTTTTCTTTTGGCCTCCCCTTCTTTGCTGACTTTAAATTTGGTGGGTTTCGTAGTCCTACGGGGGGTGGATCCTGCTGCCCTATACTTGGACCCCCTGAGACTTGTTCATTTGATGCATGACCTTGGGCTTCTTCGTCTCCTGCAACCCCATTGGTCGCTCTAGCTTTTATTGCAGCAACCCCAACACTGCCCTGGTCAATTAGCCCAAAGACAAAACTATAAGCTTCATCATTGAAGCATGCATCAGAAGCGAGTTTCCCAAACTTCCGGCAGAGAGAGTTAAACTTTAGGGTGTTTGTCATGGGGACGCCGAAATGCATAGCTCTATGCCCATCGCCCGGTTCAGGAGCAAGGTCGGTTGCTCTCTTAGACCATCTTGGAAGCATGTAATTCGCAGGTATCGTTTGCACGTCCAGGTGCACCATGACACGGATGATATGTGGGCAGATCAGCCCACACATCTCAAACATGTTGTAGCTACACATGTACGTCTGATCTTCAGGGGCAACACACACCATGCACACTCTAGGGTTGATGCTAACATTTGCAACAAGGCGAAACCAAATGACATTCCCTTGCAGCTGGTATTGCAGCCCATAGCCTGTTGATTTAGCCAATAGTTTTTGAAACTTGGAAAATACCTCTCTGGTATAGAAATCTGCAGCCTGCTTTTCAATGTTGTAACTCCAAAAAAAAGCTTCCAACATCAATAAGAATTGCTACATATGTTTCAAAGAAATGCTGCAACCAAATTGTACTGGAAAACTAAAAAAATGCTACATGACTTTGGACTTACTTGGCCCAGAGTGGCGGCCTCGTCGCTTCATTGATGAAGCCAGCATTGTCTTCACGATCAAGCATTAGCTCTTGGCAAAGCTCAAACTGTTGCACAAATGTCCAAACCGAGTCTCCATGATGATTTAAAGTCTTGAAGTAGGAATTCAGGCCCTTGGAGCGCCCGGTTGTTCCTGTGAATGGGAAGAACTTATTCCTAAAGTACACAGGAGCCCACATCTCCCTGCTGTTCCACATATTTTTGAGGTGTTTCTTATCAGCCACACCAAATAACTCAACCATCTGCTTCCACCGTTCTTCAAACTCCTCAACGACATCTGAACCATTAATGCAACCATAGAATGCTTCTGCAAAAGGCTCATCCTTGCCCAGCATCTTCCCTAGTTTTGTCCTTGCAACCCGGAAGACGTGCCACTTGCAACATCTGTGTGTTGAATCTGGAAATACCATTGAGATGGTTGTAGCCATTGCCTGGTCTTGATCAGTCCTAATGTTCAACGGATGCTCATTATTCATTGCAAACATCCATTGCTGGAAGGCCCACTTGAAAGTTTGGTTGGGGAATGTAGTAATTTCAAAAAAAATCCTACGCACACGCAAGATCATGGCGATGGCATAGCAACGAGAGGGGAGAGTGTTGTCTACGTACCCTCGTAGACTGTTAAGCGGAAGCGTTATGACAACGCGGTTGATGTAGTCGTACGTCTTCATGATCCGACCGATCCAAGCACCGAACGTACGGCACCTCCGTGTTCAGCACACGTCCAGCTCGATGACATTCCCCGGGCTCCAATCCAGCAAAGCGTCGGGGATGAGTTCCGTCAGCACGACGGCGTGGTGACGATGATGATGTTCTACCGGCGCAGGGCTTCGCCTAAACTCCGCGACGGTATGACCGAGGTGGAATATGGTGGAGGGGGGCACCGCACATGGCTAAGGAACGATCCGTAGATCAACTTGTGTGTCTCTAGGGTGCCCCCTGCCCCCGTATATAAAGGAGCAAGGGGGGAGGCCGGATGGCCCTTGTGGGCGCGCCAAGGAGGAGGAGTCCTCCTCCTAGTAGGAGTAGGACTCCCCCTTTCCTACTCCTACTAGGAGGGGGAAAGGAAGGGGGAGAGGGGGAAGGAAAGAGGGGGGCGCCCCCCCTCTTAGTCCAATTCGGATCAGAGGGAGAGGGGGCGCGTGGCCCACCCTGGCCGCCCCTCTCTTTTTCCACTAAGGCCCATGTGGCCCATTAACTTCTCCCGGGGGGGTTCCGGTAACCCTCCGGCACTCCGGTTTTCTCCGAAATCACCCGGAACACTTCCAGTGTCCGAATATAGTCGTCCAATATATCAATCTTTATGTCTCGGCCATTTCGAGACTCCTCGTCATGTCCGTGATCACATCTGGGACTCCGAACAAACTTCGGTACATCAAAACTTATAAACTCATAATAAAACTGTCATCGTAACGTTAAGCGTGCGGACCCTACGGGTTCGAGAACTATGTAGACATGACCTAGAACTATTCTCGGTCAATAACCAATAGTGGAACCTGGATGTTCATATTGGTTCCTACATATTCTACGAAGATCTTTATCGGTCAAACCGCATAACAACATACGTTGTTCCCTTTGTCATCGGTATGTTACTTGCCCGAGATTCGATCGTCGGTATCCAATACCTAGTTCAATCTCGTTACCGGCAAGTCTCTTTACTCGTTCCGTAATACATCATTTCGTAACTAACTCATTAGTTACAATGCTTGCAAGGCTTAAGTGATGAGTATTACCGAGAGGGCCCAGAGATACCTCTCCGACAATCGGAGTGACAAAACCTAATCTCGAATTATGCCAACTCAACATGTACCTTTGGAGACACCTGTAGAGCACCTTTATAATCACCCAGTTACGTTGTGACGTTTGGTAGCACACAAAGTGTTCCTCCGTAAACGGGAGTTGCACAATCTCATAGTTGTAGGAACTTTGTATAAGTCATGAAGAAAGCAATAGCAACTTACTAAACGATCAAGTGCTAAGCTAACGGAATGGGTCAAGTCAATCACATCATTCTCCTAATGATGTGATCCCATTAATCAAATGACAACACATGTCTATGGTCAGGAAACATAACCATCTTTGATCAATGAGCTAGTCAAGTAGAGGCATACTAGTGACACTATGTTTGTCTATGTATTCACACATGTATCATGTTTCCGGTTAATACAATTCTAGCATGAATAATAAACATTTATCATGATATGAGGAAATAAATAATAACTGCCTCTAGGGCATATTTCCTTCAGTCTCCCACTTGCACTAGAGTCAATAATCTAGATGACATAGTAATGATTCTAACACCCATGGAGTCTTGGTGCTGATCATGTTTTGCTCGTGAGAGAGGCTTAGTCAACGGGTCTGCAACATTCAGATCCGTATGTACCTTGCAAATCTCTATGTCTCCCACTTGGACTTGGTCCCGAATGGAATTGAAGCGTCTCTTGATGTGGTTGGTCCTCTTGTGAAATCTGGATTCCTTTGCCAAGGCAATTGCACCAGTATTGTCACAGAAGATCTTCATTGGTCCTGATGCACTAGGTATAACACCTAGATCGGAAATGAACTCCTTCATCCAGACTCCTTCATTTGCTGCTTCCGAAGCAGCTATGTACTCCGCTTCACATGTAGATCCCGCCACGACGCTTTGTTTAGAACTGCACCAACTTACAGCTCCACCGTTTAATAAAAATACGTATCCGGTTTGCGATTTAGAATCGTCCGGATCAGTGTCAAAGCTTGCATCGACGTAACCATTTACGACTAGCTCTTTATCACCTCCATATACGAGAAACATATCCTTAGTCCTTTTCAGGTATTTCAGGATGTTCTTGACCGCTGTCCAGTGACCCACTCCTGGATTACTTTGGTACCTCCCTGCCAAACTAATAGCAAGGCACACATCAGGTCTGGTACACAGCATTGCATACATGATAGAGCCTATGGCTGAAGCATAGGGAACTCCTTTCATTTTCTCTCTATCTTCTGCAGTGGTCGGGCATTGAGTCTGACTCAACTTTATACCTTGTAATACAGGCAAGAACCCTTTCTTCGCCTGATCCATATTGAACCTTTTCAACACTTTATCAAGGTACGTGCATTGTGAAAGTCCAATCAAGCGTCTTGATCTATCTCTATAGATCTTAATGCCCAATATGTAAGCAGCTTCACCGAGGTCTTTCATTGAAAAACTTTTATTCAAGTATCCTTTTATGCTATTCAGAAATTCTATATCATTTCCAATCAACAATATGTCATCCACATATAATATTAGAAATGCTACAGAGCTCCCACTCACTTTCTTGTAAATACAGGCTTCTCCAAAAGTCTGTATAAAACCATATGCTTTGATCACACTATCAAAGCGTTTATTCCAACTCCGAGAGGCTTGCACCAGACCATAGATTGATCGCTGGAGCTTGCACACTTTGTTAGCTCCCTTAGGATCGACAAAACCTTCCGGTTGCATCATATACAACTCTTCTTCCAGAAATCCATTCAGGAATGCAGTTTTGACATCCATCTGCCAAATTTCATAATCATAAATTGCGGCTATCGCTAACATGATTCGGACAGACTTAAGCATCGCTACGGGTGAGAAAGTCTCATCGTAGTCAACCCCTTGAACTTGTCGAAAACCTTTCGCAACAAGTCGAGCTTTATAGACAGTTACATTACCGTCAGCGTCAGTCTTCTTCTTAAAGATCCATTTATTCTCAATGGCTTGCCGATCATCGGGCAAGTCAACCAAAGTCCATACTTTGTTCTCATACATGGATCCCATCTTAGATTTCATGGCTTCTAGCCATTTTGCGGAATCTGGGCTCATCATCGCTTCCTCATAGTTCGTAGGTTCATCATGGTCAAGTAACATGACTTCCAGAATAGGATTACCGTACCACTCTGGTGCAGATCTTACTCTGGTAGACCTACGAGGTTCAGTAGAAACTTGATCTGAAGTTTCATGATCAATATCATTAACTTCCTCACTAATTGGTGTAGATGTCACAAGAATTGCTTTCTGTGATGAACTACTTTCCAATAAGGGAGCAGACATAGTTATCTCATCAAGTTCTACTTTCCTCCCACTCACTTCTTTCGAGAGAAACTCTTTTTCTAGAAAGGATCCATTCTTAGCAACGAATGTCTTGCCTTCGGATCTGTGATAGAAGGTGTACCCAACAATCTCTTTTGGGTATCCTATGAAGACACATTTCTCCGATTTGGGTTCGAGCTTATCTGGTTGAAGTTTCTTCACATAAGCATCGCAGCCCCAAACTTTAAGAAACGACAACTTTGGTTTCTTGCCAAACCACAGTTCATAAGGCGTCGTCTCAACGGATTTTGATGGTGCCCTATTCAATGTGAATGCAGCCGTCTCTAAAGCATAACCCCAAAACGATAGCGGTAAATCAGTAAGAGACATCATAGATCGCACCATATCTAGTAAAGTACGATTACGACGTTCGGACACACCATTTCATTGTGGTGTTCCGGGTGGCGTGAGTTGCGAAACTATTCCGCATTATTTCAAATGTAAACCAAACTCGTAACTCAAATATTCTCCTGCATGATCAGATCGTAGAAACTTAATTTTCTTGTTACGATGATTTTCCACTTCACTCTGAAATTCTTTGAACTTTTCAAATGTTTCAGACTTGTGTTTCATTAAGTAGATATACCCATATCTGCTCAAATCATTTGTGAAGGTGAGAAAATAACGATATCCGCCACGAGCTTCAATATTCATCGGTCCACATACATCTGTATGTATGATTTCCAACAAATCTGTTGCTCTCTCCATAGTACCGGAGAACGGTGTTTTAGTCATCTTGCCCATGAGGCACGGTTCGCAAGTACCAAGTGATTCATAATCAAGTGATTCCAAAAGTCCATCAGTATGGAGTTTCTTCATGCGCTTTACACCGATATGACCTAAACGGCAGTGCCACAAATAAGTTGCACTATCATTATCAACTCTGCATCTTTTGGCTTCGACATTATGAATATGTGTATCACTACTATCGAGATTCAATAAAAATAGACCACTCTTCAAGGGTGCATGACCATAAAAGATATTACTCATATAAATAGAACAACCATTATTCTCTGATTTAAATGAATAACCGTCTCGCATCAAACAAGATCCAGATATAATGTTCATGCTCAACGCTGGCACCAAATAACAATTATTCAGGTCTAAAACTAATCCCGAAGGTAGATGTAGAGGTAGCGTGCCGACCGCGATCACATCGACTTTGGAACCGTTTCCCACGCGCATCGTCACCTCGTCCTTGGCCAGTGCTCGCTTATTCCGTAGTCCCTGTTTCGAGTTGCAAATATTAGCAACAGAACCAGTATCAAATACCCAGGTGCTACTACGAGCTCTAGTTAGGTACACATCAATAACATGTATATCACATATACCTTTGTTCACTTTGCCATCCTTCTTATCCGCCAAATACTTGGGGCAGTTCCGCTTCCAGTGACCAGTTTGCTTGCAGTAGAAGCACTCAGTTTCAGGCTTAGGTCCAGACTTGGGTTTCTTCTCTTGAGCAGCAACTTGCTTGCTGTTCTTCTTGAAGTTCCCCTTCTTCTTCCCTTTGCCCTTTTTCTTGAAACTAGTGGTCTTGTTGACCATCAACACTTGATGCTCCTTCTTGATTTCTACCTCCGCAGCCTTTAGCATTGCGAAGAGCTCGGGAATTGTCTTGTTCATCCCTTGCATATTATAGTTCATCACGAAGCTCTTGTAGCTTGGTGGCAGTGATTGGAGAATTCTGTCAATGACGCTATCATCCGGAAGATTAACTCCCAGTTGAATCAAGTGATTATTATACCCAGACATTTTGAGTATATGCTCACTGACAGAACTATTCTCCTCCATCTTGCAGCTGTAGAACTTATTGGAGACTTCATATCTCTCAATCCGGGCATTTGCTTGAAATATTAACTTCAACTCCTGGAACATCTCATATGCTCCATGACGTTCAAAACGTCGTTGAAGACCCGGTTCTAAGCCGTAAAGCATGGCACACTGAACTATAGAGTAGTCATCAGCTTTGCTCTGCCAGACGTTCACAACATCTGGCGTTGCTCCTGCAGCAGGCCTGGCACCCAGCGGTGCTTCCAGGACGTAATTCTTCTGTGCAGCAATGAGGATAATCCTCAAGTTACGGACCCAGTCCGTGTAATTGCTACCATCATCTTTCAACTTTGCTTTCTCAAGGAACGCATTAAAATTCAACGGAACAACAGCACGAGCCATCTATCTACAACAAACATAGACAAGCAAAATACTATCAGGTACTAAGTTCATGATAAATTTAAGTTCAATTAATCATATTACTTAAGAACTCCCACTTAGATAGATATCTCTCTAGTCATCTAAGTGATTACGTGATCCAAATCAACTAAACCATAACCGATCATCACGTGAGATGGAGTAGTTTTCAATGGTGAACATCACTATGTTGATCATATCTACTATATGATTCATGCTCGACCTTTCGGTCTCCGTGTTCCGAGGCCATATCTGCATATGCTAGGCTCGTCAAGTATAACCTGAATATTCTGCGTGTGCAAAACTGGCTTGCACCTGTTGTAGATGGACGTAGAGCTTATCACACCCGATCATCACGTGGTGTCTGGGCACGACGAACTTTGGCAACGGTGCATATTCAGGGAGAACACTTCTTGATAATTTTTAGTGAGAGATCATCTTAAAATGCTACCGTCAATCAAAGCAAGATAAGATGCATAAAGGATAAACATCACATGCAATCAATATAAGTGATATGATATGGCCATCATCATCTTGTGCTTGTGATCTCCATCTCCGAAGCACCGTTGTGATCACCATCGTCACCGGCGCGACACCTTGATCTCCATCGTAGCATCATTGTCGTTTACGCCATCTATTGCTTCTACGACTATCGCTACCGCTTAGTGATAAAGTAAAGCAATTACAGGGCGTTTGCATTTCATACAATAAAGCGACAACCATATGGCTCCTGCCAGTTGCTGATAACTTTGGTTACAAAACATGATCATCTCATACAATAAAATATAGCATCACGTCATGACCATATCACATCACAACATGCCCTGCAAAAACAAGTTAGACGTCCTCTACTTTGTTGTTGCAAATTTTACGTGGCTGCTACAGGCTTAGCAAGAACCGTTCTTACCTACGCATCAAAACCACAACGATAGTTCGTCAAGTTAGTGATGTTTTAACCTTCGCAAGGACCGGGCGTAGCCACACTCGGTTCAACTAAAGTTGGAGAAACTGACACCCGCCAGCCACCTGTGTGCAAAGCACGTCGGTAGAACCAGTCTCGCGTAAGCGTACGCGTAATGTCGGTCCGGGCCGCTTCATCCAACAATACCGCCGAACCAAAGTATGACATGCTGGTAAGCAGTATGACTTGTATCGCCCACAACTCACTTGTGTTCTACTCGTGCATATAACATCAATGCATAAAACCTAGGCTCGGATGCCACTGTTGGGGAACGTAGTAATTTCAAAAAAATTCCTACGCACACGCAAGATCATGGTGATGGCATAGCAACGAGAGGGGAGAGTGTTGTCTACGTACCCTTGTAGACCGTTAAGCGGAAGCGTTATGACAACACGGTTGATGTAGTCGTACGTCTTCACGATCCGACCGATCCAAGCACCGAACGTACGACACCTCCGTGTTCAGCACACGTCCAGCTCGATGACGTTTCCCGGGCTCCAATCCAGCAAAGCATCGGGGATGAGTTCCGTCAGCACGACGGCGTGGTGACGATGATGATGTTCTACCGGCGCAGGGCTTCGCCTAAACTCCGCGACGGTATGACCGAGGTGGAATATGGTGGAGGGGGGCACCGCACACGGCTAAGGAACGATCCGTAGATCAACTTGTATGTCTCTAGGGTGCCCCCCTGCCCCCATATATAAAGGAGCAAGGGGGGAGGCCGGCCGGCCCTTGTGGGCGCGCCAAGGAGGAGGAGTCCTCCTCCTAGTAGGAGTAGGACTCCCCCTTTCCTACTCCTACTAGGAGGGGGAAAGGAAGGGGGAGAGGGGGAAGGAAAGAGGGGGGCACCGCCCCCCCTCTTACTCCAATTCGGATCAGAGGGAGAGGGGGCGCGCGGCCCACCCTGGCCGCCCCTCTCTCTTTCCACTAAGGCCCATGTGGCCCATTAACTTCTCCCGGGGGGTTCCGGTAACCCTCCGGCACTCCGGTTTTCTCCAAAATCACCCGGAACACTTCCGGTGTCCGAATATAGTCGTCCAATATATCAATCTTTATGTCTCGACCATTTTGAGACTCCTCGTCATGTCCGTGATCACATCCGGGACTCCGAACAAACTTCGGTACATCAAAACTTATAAACTCATAATAAAACTGTCATCGTAACGTTAAGCGTGCGGACCCTACGGGTTCGAGAACTATGTAGACATGACCTAGAACTATTCTCAGTCAATAACCAATAGTGGAACCTGGATGTTCATATTGGTTCCTACATATTCTACGAAGATCTTTATCGGTCAAACCGCATAACAACATACGTTGTTCCCTTTGTCATCGGTATGTTACTTGCCCGAGATTGATCGTCGGTACCCAATACCTAGTTCAATCTCTTTACCGGCAAGTCTCTTTACTCGTTCCGTAATACATCATTTCGTAACTAACTCATTAGTTACAATGCTTGCAAGGCTTAAGTGATGAGTATTACCGAGAGGGCCCAGAGATACCTCTCCGACAATCGGAGTGACAAAACCTAATCTCGAATTATGCCAACTCAACATGTACCTTTGGAGACACCTATAGAGCACCTTTATAATCACCCAGTTACGTTGTGACGTTTGGTAGCACACAAAGTGTTCCTCCGGTAAACGGGAGTTGCACAATCTCATAGTTGTAATAACTTTGTATAAGTCATGAAGAAAGCAATAGCAACATACTAAATGATCAAGTGCTAAGCTAACGGAATGGGTCAAGTCAATCACATCATTCTCCTAATGATGTGATCCCATTAATCAAATGACAACACATGTCTATGGTCAGGAAACATAACCATCTTTGATCAATGAGCTAGTCAAGTAGAGGCATACTAGTGACACTATGTTTGTCTATGTATTCACACATGTATCATGTTTCCGGTTAATACAATTCTAGCATGAATAATAAACATTTATCATGATAGGAGGAAATAAATAATAACTTTATTATTGCCTCTAGGGCATATTTCCTTCAAGTTTCGATGGTCTCATCAGGCAAGAAAGCACACCCCAAGCAAACAGTGTGTGTGTGTGGTTGTTAATGCCAACAATCGGAGCAAAGGGCAAGTTGTAGCAATTTGTGCAGAATGTGGTGTCGAAAAACACACAATCTTTGTACTTTGGATACAAGGCCCTTGCTCTCCCATCAACCCAGAAAAGCGCCCTAACAGCTCCATCTTCTTCTAGCTTCGAGAAAAAGAAGTTGGGATTCTCCACTTGTCTTCTCTCAAAGTACTCGATTGTCAGCTCCAAATCACCCTCTGATAGGCCCCTTCGCAGCTTTGCTCTTGGATTTGTCACATCAGTCTTCACATACGGCAAGCTCCTTGGATCGCAACATCGTGCATCTCCAAGCAAGCCCATCATATTAGCCATTGATATGTTGCGATAGTGCAGCAACGTGATGTACTGCATGTCTGCATCCGGGATCTTTCTGTGAGAGCGGCAAAATCTTCGACGCCCCCTTTGCAACATCAGCTGGTGTGTGTGATCGGCCTCAAAAACTGTCACAACCCAGCTACCGTCTTTGAGGTTGACACCCATACGAGCCTTGCAATCATACCGCTCCAACCGGTTTCTTCGCCTCTTGTCACTCACATCCATATAGATGCCAACTTGTTTGCTTGGAGATTTTTTGTTACTAGCATAGCTCATATCAACATCATCACACTGATTTGTTGCAGCCCCATCAGAAATGCTACCACCAACATTCTTCGAAGGATTTTTCCGTGAGTGTATGCACTCAAAAACTCTATAGATTAGAATGCTCTTCTGCTCCGAGCTATTTTTCCTACTATGCTTTGATGTCACAATGTGAGTTCCAAAGCCCATCTTTGAGGCATATTCATTGTAAACACGCTGAGCTTCTTCAACATTGTCAAAAACCATTCCAACAAAAGGGACAACTGGCTGTGATGATATATCTTCATCTGGTTTGTTAACAAGTGTTGCAGCATTTCCATTGGCATTATCACTAGCCACACGGGCATTGCCATGATTTGGAGCTACACCATCCGTGTTTAGCTGCAACAAATCATCACTATCATTTCCCGGAGTATCATTTAGATCAATGCCATCATCTTCTTCTTCATGCGCAACATTTTTCATATCATCATCAAGGAAAATCGATGGCTCCACAACAACATTCTGCAAGAAAATCAACACCCAAGTCATTTTTTTGCTGCGTGAAAAACATGCAAAAAGCGCGAACAAAGAAAGTGGATGTAGCATGTCAATCACAATTCCAAAACAATTCCTGCATGCAATATTATAGGATGTAGCATGCAACATCCAGCAAGTAGCATGTAGCAAGTGCAACACATACTTGTAACATTTTACTAGTAGACAACAGGAAAATGCTAGCATTAATTGACAACATCTCAGAAACATTACACAAAAATCAAACACAAGTATGTTGAGAACATCTCTTTTTAATCTCACGCTCATCAATTGAAATCAAAGGTTGCAATATTTTTTGTGAACAAAAGGAGGATTTGCAATTGGAATTCATACCAGATCAATTTCATCCCGACCATGTCGTGCTGCATCTTGGAAGACCACATCAGGGTTGTAGTACCGTTGCAGCACCGGTCCACTACCACCAGGGCCTTGCCGCCTCAGGGGACTCCGGCCATGAACGGCAGCGGAGCTCGAGCCCAAATCCATGGCGGCAAGGAGGTCGTGACGTATGTAAGACATGATTGAAGTAATCCCAATGCCACTTGGTAGGTGGGGGAGCCCCTCCTCGACGTGATTCAGCCACGGGGAACGAAAAATAGGCGGATCTAGCCGCCGCCACTGCGGATCGGGGACGGGCAGACGCGGGGGATCTAGCTCCCCTGTTTTCCTTGTTGTGGTTGTTAGTACACGGTCGCAACAAACCTGTTCTTTTTTTGTTGCAACGATTGCTTCGGTACAGGTATGCGCGCAGATCTGACGGTCAATGCAAACCGCATCGGACGGATGGGCCTCGACCGGCCCAACAGTTGGGCCGGTGCGCCGGCGCAGATCGCTGCCTATATCTCAATCTCATATCTGCTGCAGTTGTTTTGCCTTTCCACGCGGTAACCCTGCAAGTACTGCTCCAGGGAAATTATTTTGATGGATTTGACTTTGACCCGGAGTGCCATCCTCTGACTGTTTTCGGCGACACACGATAGTAGCCAGCGAAGGTTGTCCTTATGCAGGTTGCAGATTTGCAGTGGTCTTTGGACAATCAACACCTGGGTCGTGGTAGTTTGCTATTCAAGCACAGGACACCGGCGGCCCGCCAGAATAGATTTTTTACTTGGCTCACATGGCCACAGTAACAGATATTGATTTGTCTTCAAACTCGATGGATCGCCGGGTCACGTTCATCTGCATCACAACACGCAACCCTAATTTTCTCTTGAACTCAAATCTGAAAAATTGTGAACTTCTCGATCCCTGGGAGAGATCCCTTCAAGAACTCATCACCACCGTGCGCAGGCCCCATGGTGGGCGCCAACTGTCGTGGAATCGTCACGGCAGATGTCCTAATGTAAGGACTTAGTCGTGAGGCCAACACATCTATGTGGTAACTTGAGAGGGGTTGATCGGGACGAGAGACGCAACACACAAGACAAGGGTTTAGACAGCTTCGGGCCCCGGGAAACATCATCCGGTAATAGCCCTACATGCTGTTTGTGGCTAGGTCTCATTATGCTCATGAGGGAGACGCCGTAAATTTGGCTCTCCTCTAGTTGTGTATAGCCTTAACGATTATTTTCTTGCCCCCCTCTTGGGGTGCCCCGCCCCTCCTTATATAAGATGAAGGGGCGGGTTACATGTAGAGTCAAACACGGATTAGGACTTAACCTATTTTGACATCTTACCATGGGCTTCTCACCATGGGCTTCTTAACGTCTTGGGCTTCTTAACGTAAGTCGGTTTACAATTCGGCTTACAATCTGGCTTACAATCTGGCTTAACTGTCTAACTTAACTGTCCGACTTACATGACTGTGTCTGTCGGCTTACAATGCTTGACTGTGTCTGCCGGCTTAACCTGCTTAATTGTTCCCGCTGGCTTATAGTCTGCCGGGTCACCAATGAAACATCAAGTCCCAGCCGGGTCATATCTCCAGCCGGGTCACACCGCGGGCATATCCCCGACAGAAGTAGGTGTTTATTGGTTCCCAATTTTGAATCGGTGGCCAACAATGTTTCAAGGAGCACTCCCACTCAAGTAAGGTGTTTAATTTTTAATACTCTACACTCTTTAATTTTAGAGTCCTCCCATTTGATTGAGGTGCTAGAGCATCTCCAGCCGCCCCCGAATGCCCCCCCCATGAGCCCTTTTTTCCGCCGGCAATGTAAAAGGGGCGAAAAAAACAGCTCAGCCATGCCCCCAAGCCCCCCCCCCCAAGACCTCCCAGGCCAAACCAAGCGCACTGGTGGGCTGTTGGGTGTGCCGATGGAAGCAGCAACCAATCCTATTCCCCCACTCATCCTTTTTCTTGGCCCACCAAATCACTTTTTGCCCGGCGATTGTTCCTGGGGGCACCAAGCCTGGAAAAACAGACTCGTGTTTCATCCGGCGGAAGCATTTTGCCCCCCATGACGTGCTAGTTTTGGTCCAGCGATTGTCCCGGGGGGGCTCCAACGGCTGGAGATGCCCTTACATTTGGATTTGGCCCGTAATTTTTACCGGGTCAACAATTTCTCAAGGGACTCTCTCATTCAGTTAAGGTATTTAACTTTGGATTTGATTCACGATTTTGTGTGGGACAACACGTTCTCAAACCAAGCTAAAATAACACATCAGTCCCGCACATCCTCTCACCGCCTAGAAATAAGAAGCTTCAAATGTGGTATTGTAGCACTAATATAATACATGCCGCCACCGGTACAGTAAACTTCCCCATATAAGTTTGAAGAAAACACAAAAAAGCCCACCAAAACACCAAATTGTAAAAATAAAACACACATCTTCTCCACATGCCAAACCAAATAACAAAAAAAAATATTTAAAGTCCCAACAGCACCGACGGGACAACAAAGCACACTCAACCCTTCTAATGTTGTATCAATGTAGAGCTCATTGCTCTTCCTGACAATGTACTTACTAGTGTACAATGTATTTGTGGACCAGATTTCATATTCCAAACATTGATTCTTCTATCTATACCAAATCAGATAATTTCTAGACCAAATTGCACACTCTAATTTAAATATTTTGGAACACATGCAGATTTTATTTTGCACGAAATCAGACAAATTTTTACTTTTTTAACACATCCATCACAATGCAAGTACAAACGTACCCTTCAAAAATTGCTTTGAGATCAAGATTAGTAACAAAAGATATGCAACAACAGGAAACAAGCAAGAACGACTCTTTATTATTAGCAACGAAAGGTCAGAAGACAAAGTGAATGACAAGACCCGTGTGATGACCAAGACAGATTTATGTGTGCAAAGGGGATAAGTTGATCAAGGCATCAAGGAATTCGGCATCTTCGTGACTGCGGACTAAGGTAGGAACAACCCTGCTTGGGTGTTTGCAGCCTGTGCATCTTCTGGTCAGCCACCATCTGGCAAACTCTGACGGAATTTCATGCTTCCCATACACAAGGAGCCATCCAAACCTGAACCAATAATAGCGCTCTGGTATGGAGTCAGGTTTTTCAGCACTTGCGAGGAGTACTAATCTGAAAATCTGCAAAAAGCACCACACCATCTACTTTGTTCTTTTTAGCCTACAAAATAAATAGACGCTTCAAAAAGAAAACATCGCAGAGAAAGATAACACGCCCCATAGCTACCAGGAAAAAATGTAATGCATTTTTGTATCTAGCTAGTACGAAATGTAGAGGGTGGGGCAAGGGTGCAGAGGATATATAGAACAAAAACTCTGTTCACTAGTGAGGAGTCCTCAGAAGTGGCTGAAATTTCTTTTCAAGTATTTCACGGACTGCATTCCCTGCCTCAAAAAAAGCACACAAGAACAAATGAAGGCGCATGAATCACAGAAATAAAACAAAAAAGTTCATTATGATGTCATAATGGAGGGGGAGAACTGTTTGATGAAGAAACCAAACAGTGCATCATCTAAGGCCTTGCTCCTCCTTGGAAAGCTCAATGCCTGCAGAAATGAGAACTAGAAGAGAATGGAACCGACGCCGATTAGACCAAAAACGAAGCTGCATTTATAAGATATAAGATCAACTGGTTTAGGTACTATTTGAAAATTTAGAGAACTGATATGATATACAACATAGAAGACTTATTTTGATGCGTCTGGACCAAAGGTGCCGTCAGTGGTATGAAACAAGACAACTTTGACTTGAACATTATGACAGCTAATAACATATACTTTGTTTTACTTCAGTAAGCTCTACATTATTTCTGAATCTGCAAAAAGAGTGACTATTGATGGCATGACTTTGTTGTGTCAATAACAGTAATAGCTAAGTAGAGTAACAAATTAAAACATCATTGAAGGTACAGGTATTGCTAATTCAAACCAGAACAGAATGGACTGGTATTGATAGACAAAAAAATGATAATTATATCCAGGCTCTACTCATATTATATACCTTGAAGTATGACTAATTATATTGGGGCTCTACTAATTATATACTCCCTCTGTCCGAAAAAGCTTGTCCCTCAAATGGATGTATCTAGCATCAAGTTAGTGCTAGATACATCCATTTGGCTTGGGACCAGCTTTTTCGGACGGAGGCAGTATGTGAGTATCACTTAGAGCACTGAACTTTTTCATTTTCAGATACGCAGAAGGAAAACCATTGTTCTACCCAGATTAACCAACTGGGTGAAAACATGCAAATCGCTTGATGTGCTGCTTTGTTTTCATAATGAAGGATAGACCACATTAAGATTTAAGAATCATCACCCCAAAAACATACGAGTAGGAGACTACGAGGCCCCTTGCTTAAAAAGTTCTTCACCTTATAACGCTGCGTGGGCCAGGTAAACAAGAAGCGCTCCATTTCTGAATTATTCAGTGTGTGTGCAGTAGCAACAAAAGCACAATAATCTAAAAAACTAAATCAATTGGAGGCCTAAAAAGTAAACTCTTGTACTAAACCACGGCTATAGGAAGAGTGCACAACGAAGGATCCACAGCTATGTGTGCTGTGTGCATCCCAGTTACATCGCCGGAGGACCGCTAAGATGTCGGTTAACTGAACCAAGCCTCAGTTCCAACAGAAAGCAGAGTTGCTGCTGAAAAACAATCGAGTATGGCAAAAAAATCCCTACAAACTAAAGGAGGCATACCCACACTCCTCTCAGCCTAGCGTGGAAGCGTATCAAAGCATTCAATCAGGCGCCAAAAATTGCCGATAGCTCGCTGTACTGCGGGAAAGACCAACAATAGCCGGTGCCATTGCTGATCGGCTGTGTGGTGAGCCTGGATGTGGCGTGGTCGGGCGAGAAGCAGCCGTAGCTGTCCAGCGTCGATGCCTCACTGACTTGTGACGACCATAGTTGCCATGTTTCCGGTACGGTGGGAACGAGGAACGGGAACGAGGGACGAGAGTCGGTGACTGAAAATAATAGGGTACAACGAGGGTATACATCTCTCGAATGATTTTTTTATAGCGGGGACGCGATCCAATCCGTTTGGGTACGATGAACCCGGTACGGTACCATGGGTCGAGGAACGCAGTTCCTGAATAACGACAACTCCCTAACGGTCAGTATTCCTTGCTGTTAATGGATCCCTTGCAATTAATGGACTGGAGGAAGAACGATAAGTCTTTGAGAAAGAAATGACGGCGTGAGTAAATTATGCCTCGCGTTTTGGCTGTTGGATCCTCGAACCTGAATCGAGGAGCAGGCTGCGGGGACGCCGAATCTTCATCGAATCGTACCGAATCTGACCTCGTTCCCGAATCCGATTCTGGTTCGATGAATCGGGATCGAGGAACGGCCTACCGTTCCCCGTTTCCGGCTACTATGGTGACGACTCTGGTGTGGCCCAATCTTGGCCAGGGAGGAGGAAGGTGGTGTCATAGGAGGAGGTCAGGGCGGACGGCTGAAAGGCCCAAGCGCCGGTGTTATCTCTCAAGGGTGTCGTAGCATTGTAGCTGCTCAGCTCGGAGGTGGCTGGTGAGACGAAGCCATAATTGCCCAGTAGTGCCGTCGACGTGTCGCTCAGGTCCGAATTCACTGGCATCGGCATGGGCCAATCTTGGGCGGGGCGGAGGAAGGTGGTGCGGTCGAAGGTCAGGGCGTGGTCGGCGGCCATGGAGAAGCTGGGAATCAGCGGTGTGGCTGTGTGTGCTATGCGTACCGGCGGTTCTTGCGGCTCCTCTGGTTCTTGCTCTGCCTGCGGCCGCTCTACTGAAAGCAAGAACGCTTCTTGAATCCCCGATGTAGCAAACAGTGCGGGCGGATTTGGTGCGGCAGGAGGCGGACGGAACTGCAGGCATCGCCTCACGCGGGCCGAGGAACCCTCGACGGAGCGCTCATCCGCGGCCGCCGCCTTCCTCTTGGATCCGGACATCGACGACGACCCAGACGAAATCGTCTTCGAGGCGGACCGGCCGGCACGACGCTTCTGGTAGATTTTGCAGAGGACGGGCATGGCCTCGCCGCGGCGGGGTTCTTGTTGGCTGAACTCGAGCATCAGCCAGCCGTTCTTGGGCTCGTAGGTGAAGGATTGGCGGTACCCGACGATGCCGCCGTCCCCGTCGAGCACGACGCACCGCGCCTTCTCCGAATGCCAGGTGCCGGCCCCACCCGCGACGGCGCGGCACCTGCGGGTGTCCCGGCTGCTCTGGGCCCGCACGGAGGTGAAGAAGTACCACTCCCTGCCCTCGCCGTCGCTCCTCGCCGAGGCGGAGAGGAGGCCGGTGACGAGCGCGGCGGGCTCGGCCGCGTACACGTCCGCGTTGTGGATGTACCGGGCGTCGGCGGCGGGGAGCGAGGACCCGGAGATCTTGCGCTGGAGGTGGATTGTTATGAGATTGGCGTCGCCGGGGGCGAAGATGAGGCCACGGGGCCAGTCGGGCGCACGCGGGGACGCCATGAGAGGAGGAGGGACGGAGCTAGCCAGCTAGGGTTTGACGGCGCGTGCGCGGGAGAGGGATGGAAAGAAGAGGGGATCTGCGCGATCCAAAGCCTTTTCTTTTGAAATTTGGTTCGGGGACGGGAAAACGCGTGCGAAAGTGAAAACGGGGAGAGCGGTGACGTAGGTGAGCTCGGTTCGTTTTGTTAGTTTTTTCTTTCTTTCTTTTTGGAAATCTTATTATCCGTCTGACATTCTCAGGGAAGTCCCGGCGAACGCCCCAGCCACCGTTCGATTCTTTTGCATGAATCTTGAAGCAGTTTACTCAACCCTTCGCTCTGTGTACTTTCTATTGCGAACACCCTCACACCACAGGAGGCTTATCCTCTCACCCCCACGCGCCGCAAACTCCAGTCCCCATTTCACCCATCCCTTCTCCTCCTCCTCGACGGCAACGTGGCAGGGCAATGGTGGCGTGGGCACCTCCTACACGACGACGACGCGACATGGCAACGTTGGTGCGGCGAGAGGCTACGGTGGCGCAACACCTCGACATATCAGAGTGGCTCCCGCGGGAGGAGGGGGAGTCCAGCCAGGGTTACGAGGGGGCCGTTAGGCTCCTCCCCTTCTCCGCCGCCGTCGCCACCGCCTACCCAGACAGCAACCTCGCTGTCACATCCCATATTTTTCCCAAATCTGGTATGTTTAATTTTCAACACGAAATTAAAATTTTCCAAAAAAATTTTGACATTGACTGCAATTTACCATTGTTGCTTCCTAGTCAACTAACATTGTCTTGTTTGCCTTGTTTGATCACCTAGAGGGTTAAGGACCCTATTGCCACATTTGAAACAATTGTTGAGATTTAGGAAAGTAGAATGAACCCTAAAAGGTTTAGTGAATAATTTTGAATTCCAAAATTGGGTAGCAATTGGAATATATTTTTGGGCATAATGTTATCCGTAGAAGTCCCGTATAGTATTTAAGCCCCTGATAAATTTCGCAAAATGGTTGAAATGTATTGATGTTGGAATCAGTTGAAAAATCAAAAGGGAAAATATTTATAAGGGCTTTGCATTGTTTGGCAGGAAAAATAATTGCCACAAGTCCAGATGAATGTTGGACCTTCTGTTAATATTCTAATTCAATTCAAAACATATTTGTTATGAAACCAACCTGAAGTTCAAAAGGAAATTAAAACAGAAAGGAAAATACACTGGCAAAAGTTATTTTCCTAAAAAGGGCAAATAAAATGTTCACATGCGCAGAAATTTTCCATTTGGAATTTAGAGAAAGTTTGTTTTTGAAAGAAAACAAAATTCAAAATTAAATGGAAACACCAGAAGAAACAGAAAAAAAAGAGAAAATTTTGAAAAAGGGGGGCCATCCAGCCAAGCTACCCCGGCACAGCTAGCCAGCCCACGAGCGCGCATTTCTCTCTCTCATCTCTCTTCTCTCTCTCGCTGATGCGTGGGGCCCACCACATCGTCCCCAACCTCCCGACGCGCCCACGACCTTGCTTGCAACCGACGCACTCCCTCACCCACGTCGCACGTCCATGTGCTCTCCATGCGCTCCCGAGCCCGTGGTAGTGTCCTATAAATTCCCCTTGACCCCTCTTTGTTCCCCTCTCTTCCCTCGACACCGCCAGCAGGCTGCTCCATCGTGCACCCCCTAGCTCCGCCTCTGTCCTTACTGCCTTCGGCCGAATTTCGACAGGCACGGCCCACCCCGAGGCGCGTCGTTGCCACCAGGAGATCCACCGCACATCAGTGAGTCTCTCAGGCATTGTCTGTGCGCCCGTGGCCCTCTGGAGCGACGAGTTCATTAGAGGCCAAAGCTCCCCGCCGCCCCGCCATTGCTCCTAGTGAGGTAAGCTTGCACCCATCCAGCGCATCATGTACATTGTCTTTCTTTTGCTTGTGCAATCTCCTGATCCACTTGGTTCATCCAGAGGTGCTCACTTTTGAGAAATCCGCCATCACCTAAGAGCACCGATGCACGTGTGATCTTCGGTGACCATGCTGACATCGATTGCCGTCGTCCATGAGGCCGACCAACACCACCGCCGTCCTCCCCGTGATCTGCCGCCTCCATCTGTGCCCATCATCGCCTCGAAGACTGCCGGAGCGTCATTTTCGACGAGATCCAAGAACTACGTCGCCGTGTTTGAGTTTTTTGACAAAACTTCGGTGACTTAACCACCTCGAGGTGAGCCGATCTATTTCTGGCCGTTGGATTTAGATCAAATGTTCCACACGCACTCACTTGCGTGAATCTGTACGGGGCAATCACATTGCGCCACATGGCCCTGCCTTTCCACATGACTTTGGTTTAGTTTAATTAATTGGTAGTTTTGCATGAAAAAACCCTGTAACTTAGAAACACCATAACTTTTATTTTGTAAGGTTATCCATAGAAGTCCCGTATACTCTCTGCGTTCAAAAATACTTGTCATCAAAATGAATAAAAAGTGATGTATCTAGAACTAAAATACATCTAGATACATCCCCTTTTGTTCATTTTGATGACAAGTATTTCCGGACGGAGGGAGTAGTATTTAAGCCCCTGATAATTTTCGCAAATTGTATGAAATGGATTGATGTTGGAATCAATTGAAAAATCAAAAGGGGAAATATTTATAAGGGCCTTGCATTGTTTGGCAGGAAAAATAATTACCATAAGTCCAGATGAATGTTGGACCTTCTGTTAATATTTTAATTTGATTCAAAACATATCTGTTTTGAAACCAACCTGAAGTTCAAAAGGAAATTAAAATAGAAAGGAAAATGCAGTGACAAAAGTCATTTTCCTAAAAAGGGCAAATAAAATGTTCACATGCTTAGAAATATTCCATTTGGAATTTAGAGAAAGTTTGTTTTTGAAAGAAAACCAAATTCGAAATCAAATGCAAACAAACGGAAGAAACAGAAAAAAGAGAAAAATTGAAAAAGGGGGGCCACCCAGCCAAGCCACCCCGGCCCAGCTAGCCAGCCCACGAGCGCGCATTTCTCTCTCTCTTCTCTCTTCTCTCTTCTCTCTCTCGCTGACGCGTGGGACCCGCACACATTGTCCCTAACCTCCCGACTTGCCCATGACCTCGCTCACAACCGACGCACTCCCTCACCCACGTCATACGTCCACGTGCTCTCTGTGCACTCCCGAGCCCGTGGTAGTGTCCTATAAATTCCCCTTTACCCCCTCTTCATTTCCCCTCTCTTCCCTCGACACCGCCGGCAGGCTGCTCCATCGTGCACCCCCTAGCTCCGCCTCTGTCCTTACTGCCTTCGGCCAAATTCCGGCAGGCACGACCCACCCCGAACCGCGTCGTTGCCACCAGGAAATCCACCGCACATCGTGAGTCTCTCAGGCATTGTCTGTGCGCCCGTGGCCCTTTGGAGCGGCGAGTTCATTAGAGGCTAAAGCTCCCTGCCGCCCCGCTATTGCTCCTGATCCAGCGCACCATGTACATCGTCTTTCTCTTGATTGTGCAGATCTCCTGATCCACTTCACTACAAAAAGATACACTTCCGTGATGATACGTGTTTGTCACAGTATTTCGCGTTTTCTGTCATGCATGTACATCCATGACGATTTTATGACAGAATCAAGATAGTCATACTTGTGCTGTCGTAGAAGTGTTCCATGACATTACCGAAATTATCATCACGGAAGTGTCCACTTCCATGACGATAAATCACGCGTCACAGAAGTGCTTTCGTCAAGGGTGACCGACACGTAGCATCCACCGTAACGGAACGACGTTAAGCTATCGGGTAGGATTTTGGATCCGATAACCCGTTAATAGCCACGACCAATGCCAATTTTCCATGTGTAAAATTCTCATTGGCTGACGGATCCACGCGTCAGCTCCACGTTGGCACAGGTGTCACTCGTCCAACGGTCGAGATGGGCCTATGATATGTTGACACGTGGACTGGTCCAAAAGTGGCCCACAAAGTTTAAATGGGCCGGCCCAACCGAAGGCCCATAAGATTTAGCGGACCATAATGGGCCGGCCTAGTTAAAGGCCCACAAAATTTAGCGGACCATAATGGGCCGGCCGAGCTAAAGGCTCACGATTTTGCAGACCATAATGGGCCGGCCCAGCTAAAGGCCCACAAGATTTTGCGGACCACCATGGGCCGGCCCAGCTAAAGGCCCACAAGATTCTGCAAACCATAATGGGCCGGCCCAGCTAAAGGCCCAACATTCTCTATCAAATCGGCTCATCAACGTCCTGGTCTAAACTTGTCATCAATGCGGCCCATGGTCACTTCTGGCCCGTTAACAGTCCAGTAAGTAATTGGGCCGAATTATGGCCCGGTGTATTTCCGGCTTGTTAAAGGTCCGGCTTCATTTGGGCCCATTTATAGGCCATCAAAACTTTCGGCCCATAAACGACCGTGAAGGATTTGGGTCATATTCGGACATGCTTGTCATTCGGCTTGTTAGAGGCCCACTATAGATTTGGGCCACTTTCGGCCTATTGTCATTTTCGGCTTGTTAACGCCGGACGTAAACCATGGGCCATATGTGTCCCAACTTCATATCGGGCCCATTAACCGCCCATATAAAAATGACGATAATCTAGCCCGACTGAAGTTCCGGCCTGTTAAAGGCCCGTGTATTAGGTCGGCGCATTTACGTCCCATCCGAATTTTGGCCTGTCAAATATCCGCATCGTAAATGGGCCACCATTTCGGCCTGCTAAGTCTAGTGGGTTATTTGGCACAATCAGGGTCCAATCTCACTTTCGGTCTATTAAAGGCCCATGTTTTTATGGGCTCGAGATATTTACACATGTAAACGGCCTATTTTCACTGAGGGCCCAAATTATGTCCAGGCCTGTTAAAGGCCCACTATGGGCACAGGCCTACCAGAAAAATATGAAAGCTTATGCTGATTTAAGCCCAGATATTTTTAGTGAGCTACATGCCAATTTCTGCCCGTAATCATTTTTAGCCCAATTGGAATGGGCCTGACGAATGTTGGCATGTTGGGCTCCTACGAAGCTTTCGGCCGAATACATTACGAA
Source organism: Triticum aestivum (assembly GCF_018294505.1). Taxonomy (NCBI): domain Eukaryota; kingdom Viridiplantae; phylum Streptophyta; class Magnoliopsida; order Poales; family Poaceae; genus Triticum; species Triticum aestivum. The sequence goes on from NC_057801.1 coordinate 211,287,211, forward strand.
GATAAACCTACACTATACAAAAATAGCGTCGTAATTACTGCAGCCTGTGGCAGCATCATAAATGTTGTATCACAACAAAATAAATTCCAACCATACAACAAAAGGCCTGTTGGCATCAAGTTTATAGTCCTTCCAGATAAAAGCACCATCAGATGTATAGAAGCACAGATCATTTGACCTGAGGGCTAATGTTTCAGGCTGCAGAATCTGATGGAGCAGCACGATCTCCACCTTTTTTCCGCCATTGCTCTTGAACAACGAAGCGAATGTCTGATAGTATGGTTTCAAAACCATTCATATCTTGACGACATTTCTCAACCACTATTCTTGTTTCCGAAACAACGTCCATTAGGGATTGGACTTGTGTCTGGAGCACAGATATATCACTCTGTCTAGCAGGAAGATTTTGTTCAGTAGGCAATTTGGACGAGGTTACCTTGACAACCAACCCAGAATTACGCACTGTAGCAAGAGGTGACATTGTGCATGTAGTAGCCTCGTCACCTTCAGGTGGTTGTGACTGTTCAATCATTTGTTCCATAGCTTCCTGAAAGTTTGAACTTGTAGATTAGTGTACCAGATAAGTTACTAATGAGATAAAAACAAACAAAGTAGGTTAAACGTTTATACATAACTTATTTTGGTGAACTACTGTAATACATTAGCATGTATTGTAGTGCCAACTACATAATAAAATCACGTTCGGAACATATGTCCATGTAGCATGCCTACTGTATTGTCTATTTCCTCACATTCGTTGACATCTAAGGATAAAGAGACATGGTTTAAAGTAGGATGAACATAGTATGACATCATTCATATCTTGGGCAAACAGATATAAAACAAACAGGCTATTTTATCATTGTATGCACACGTGAACATAACAACTAGATTACAGATCAAGACCAAAAGAATATCCTTCATCTCTTTTAAACCATGTAAGGTGAAATGATACATTAAGACAACTGTGTATAAAGGTGAACAGAGTAACTGACATTGGCTGCAAACCAAGTAGTTAAATGAACACATCACAGTACCAATCAGTTCAAGGCAGGAGGAGTAAGGACTTACAACAGCGGCTTGAACTGGTGTGCTCATGCCCTTCATCTTGCTGCTGTGGCAATCCTTGAAGATTTGCACTGCATTCGGTTCAGGTTCTTTTTGGTCTGCACGGGCTTTCCTCTGTATTTGGAACAAGTCAATATAGATACGATAATATGGCACAAAAAAAGAAGGAAGTAGCAGCTATTTACAAGAGCCTCGCAGTGTGCAATATAGCTACGAGATCTTGTTGTTTGTTGGAATTTCACTTTAGAACGGTTGGTTTTGTTCTTCAAACAGTTACCCTAGAAGAAGATACACTTGTAAGGCACATACATAAATACAAGTTCAATATGTGGTTTAATCAAATACATATAGCCTACCTGATACTTTGGATCAGACCAGTGTTTAACGAGGGCTGTCCAATCTTCATCTGTAATATATTCCACTGGAGATGTTTGGGCGATTTCATTGTTAGCCTTGCCTTCAAAGTGAGATTTTCTAAGGTGGTACCGATACTGTCGCAGAGCAGACTGAAAAACATGAGTGCATGCTTGTTTAGTTGCATCATCTTTCGGATCCAACTTGAACCTCATCTGTTGAAAAAAGAATGTGAGTCTTATTAGGAGGAAGCTAGAAAGTATGGGACAGAGCAAGACAATATTACTAATTGTGATGAATAACATTACTTACGGATAAATGGTCAAGGAAGGTGTTAAACTGGGTATTGTCTTTCTCATTCCTGTACTAGATCCACGTTGGGAGGATACGTGCATGACACCTAATAGCAACGGTTGCCTCTGATACTAACTTGGTTGACTCTGTAGCATCACGTGGCCTTTTTAAACCTGCCTCAAAATGGATCTCCATTCTTCCTCCTTTAGATTTTGTTAATCTGTCAAGCATTATCCCTGATGTCTGTTTCCGCTTGCGCCGTGGTGCTAGTTCAACAACGAATATGGAAAGTGTTAGTGTACATCAAACTGTGAGAGTACATATAAAGGAGCATGCAACTGCAACTTGACTCGGTCAGGTACCGTCTTGGTGTTGATGCTCATGAGGTTCATCTGATCTTGCCAAGTCATGTTGTGTCAGCAGTGCTTCGGAAGTAGTGTTAGGTGTGAAGGCAGCTTGGGAACTGGCCAGTTCCGGAGCAAACGAACGAGTAACTGGTTGAGATGCTGGTACAGTTGAAGCGGATGTTGCAGCTGGTGGAGCAGGTGATACTGTGTTTGTAGATTTAGCCGGTGGACTTGGACCTTCTACTGCATTATAAGTACTAGTAGAATCTCGATGGCAGAACCTTTTCTGTTTCACCTGACGAGTAACATCACTCCCTACTATATTATTTTCCTTGCACTTTTTTGACTTTGCCATGTCAAGCTGTACCCACAACACAAAAGAATAAAATCACTCTTCAGAACTCATTGATGCATGATACAGACAAGCAATACTTTGATGTAAGACAACCGTATGAGGATGGAATATGTAAGAAAAACAGGACGGCACGACATATTCACAGCTACGATGTGCAAACTAAGCAGAAGGATTTTCAAGAAAATAGAAGTAATGCAAGCTAGACACCATATGAAAGATGCAACCAATATTACTTTGCCAAGTTAAAAGTGTCTTGTCATAAGTGGCAATTCAAAAAATTAGAAGCAGTACAATGTAGAAATCAATGCAAGATGCAACCACTATCAAACTGCCATGTTAAAAGCGTCCAATCATGAGTTACTGATGCGGGATACACAACAGCAGTACTTTGATGTAAGAACATGGTATGATAGATAGATGCAGTGTATTCTAGACACAGAAAGCCATGTCATATGCACATGTATAACGTATAAACTCAGCAGGTGCAATTTAATCAAAATAGAAGAAATACAGGCTAGACAACATATGCAACATGAAACCAATTATCACATTGTCAACTTAGAGCAAGCGCCTGCGATGGTGGAGTACGGGAGATGAACTCATCATGTAGACTTGGGACTTCAACTTCATTAGCAGTAGTAGTGGCAAATCTAGAGAGTCTCTGTTTGCGTCGGTGCGGAGTACCACCAACATCCCCTAACCTACTCTTTTCCTTCCTATTTTCTGATATTGCCTTATGAAGTCAAAACCACAAGAAGATGAATAAAATTAGCTCTGCATAACTGGTTGATGCATGATACAGACGAACACTACTTTGATGTAAGGCAAGCGTAGGATAGGAGGATGGAGTATATACAAAAAAATACAGCATTTCATATTCACATGTACGATAGGAGGATGGAATATGTATGAGAAAACAGTAAGCGGAAGGCATTTCAACAAAATTAGAAGAAATGAAAGCTAGGCACCATATGAACATGCAACCAATATCACTCTATCAGGTAAAAAGTGTCTCGTCGTAAGTGCCGTTTCAAGAAATTAGAAGCAGTACAAGCTAGAAGACAATGCAAGATGCAACCTACATCACAGTCCCAAGTTAAATGTGTCTTATGGGTAAGTGATCATTGCAGGTATAAGTTGTAAGCTACGCAGATGCAATTCTACATAATCAGAAGCAATACAAACTAGACATCATACGAAAAACGCAACCACGTATAACAGTTCCAAGTAAGAGCAAGCACCTGTGATGGTGGAGTAGGGGAGATGTGCTCATCATGTACATGTATGTTCTAGAAAACGGGAACACGTGTCATATTCACAGGCATTATGTGTAAAGTAAGCAGATGCAATTCAAGTTAGAAGCAATACAAGCTAGACATCATACGCAACATGTAAGCAGATGCAATTCAAGTTAGAAGCAATACAAGCTAGACATCATACGCAACATGCAACCACATATAATAGTGTCAAGTTAGAGCAAGCACCTATGATGGTGGAGTAGGGGAGATGTGCTCATCATCTACACAGCTATGTTGACTGTCCAGCCTTGTGTTGTCTTGCGAAACTTGTTGGGAGGATGGCGGAGTAGAATCTGTAGAGACCCCCTATTTGAGTTGCTTCGAAGGACCACCATCATCCACTGCCGGACTAATTTCCTTCAGCTGTAATGATTTTGCATTGTGAAGTCAAACCGATAAGAAAAAGGAATAAAATTCGCTCTTTAGAACTCATTCATGCATGATATTGACGAACACTACTTGGATGAAAGGCAAACACATGATGCGAGGATGGAATATGTATGAAAAACAGGATGGTGTGACATATTCACACCTACGATGTGGTAACTAAGCAAAAGGCATTTCAACAAATTAGAAGCACTGCAAGCTAGACACCATATGAAAGATGCAACCAATATCACTCTGCCAAGTTCAAACTGTATGGCGTTTCAACAAATTAGAAGCAGTACATGCTAGAAATCATATGCAAGACACAACCAATATCACAGTGGCGACTTAAAGGTGCCTTATCATAAGTGACTGATGCGGGATATGCAAGAATAGTAGTCTGATGTAGAAATAGGAACACATGTCATATTCACAGGCATTATGTGTAAAGTAAGCAGATGCAATTCAACAAAGTTAGAAGCAATACAAGCTAGACATCATACGCAACATGCAACCACATATAATAGTGCCAAGTTAGAGCAAGCACCTGTGATGGTGGAGTAGGGGAGATGTGCTCATCATCTACACAGCTACGTTGACTGTCTAGCCTTTCGTTGTCTTGCAAATCTTGTTGGGAGGATGGCGGAGTAGAATCTGTAGAGAACCTCCTTCAGTTGCTCAGAAGGACCAACATCATCCAATGCCTTGCCAATTTCCTTCAGCTTTATTGATTTTGCATTGTGAGGTCATACCGACAAGAAAAGGGAATATCATTCGCTCTTTAGAACTCATTCATGCATGATACTGACGAACACTACTCTGATGAAAGGCAAAGTCATGATACGAGGATGGAATATGTACAAAAAAATGGACGGCTTGACATATTCACACCTATGATGTGGTAACTAAGCAGAAGGCACTTCAACAAATTAGAAACACTGCAAGACACCATATGGAGGTGCAATCAATATCACTCTGCCAAGTTAAAACTGTCTCGTCATAGGTGGCGTTCATCAAACTAGAAGCAATACATGCTAGAAATCATATTCAAGACGCAAACCAATATCACACTGCCAACTTAAAGGTGTCCCATCATAAGTGACTGATGCAGGATACACAAGAAGAGTAGTTTCATGTAAGAACATGGTGTGATAGACAGATATAGTATGTACCAAAAACAGGAAAGCGTGTCATATTCACATGTATCATGTGTAAGCTAAGCAGATGCAGTTTACACTAATTAGGAGCAACACGAGCTAGACACCATATGAAACATGCAACCAGATATCACATTGCCAAGTTAGAGCAAGCACCTTGGATGGTGGAGTAGGGGAGCGGAGACTTGGACCTTGTAATGCACTATCAGTACAAGGAGAATCGGTACAGATGCTCCGTTTACGTTGCTGCAGAGGACCACCATCATCGCCTTCCTTACTCTTTTCTTTCCTCTTTCTTGATTTTGCCTTGTCAAGTCAAACCCACAAGAAAAAGGAATAAAATTTGCTCTTATTGATGCATGATACTGACGAACACTACTTTCATGTAAGACAGCCGCATGATAGGAGGATGGAATATGTATGAAAAACAGGACGGCGTGACATATTGACATGTATGATGTATAAAGTGTAAACTAAGCACAAGGTGCTTGAACTTGTTAGAATCGATGCAAGCTAGAAACCATATGAAAGATGAAACCAATATCACTCTGCCAAATTAAAAGGGTGCCCTAACGAATGTATTTGACCAAATTAGAAGCAATACATGGCAACAGGCTAGAAATAATATGCAATATGCAACGAATAAAGGTGACTCATCGTAAGTGATTGATGCAGGATACAGAAGAGAGGTAGTTTCATGTAAGAACAAGGTTAACATATAGATGTAGTGTGTACCAAAAATAGGAAGGCATGTCATATTCACAGGTATAGTGTGTAAACTAAGAGATGCAATTTACCCTAATTAGAAGCATTACAAGCTAGACACCGTATGCAACATGCAACCACATATCACACTGCGAAGTTGGAGCAAGCACCTGTGATGGTGGTGTAGGGGAAGTGCGGTCTTCAGGTACAGAGCAATGTTCAATATCTTCATTTAGGCTTGCTGTTTGTTTAGAATCATGTGGAGAGGATGAAATTGCATTCTTTATAAGAGTATTGCGTCTCATATTAACCCATGTACGTGACTGTCTCATCATAAGTGATAGACGCAGGATACACAAGAACAGTAGTTTGATGTAAGAACATGGTGTGATAGGCAGATATTATGTATCAAAAATAGGAAGGCGTGTCATATTCACATGTATAATGTGTAAGCTAAGGAGATGCAATTTAGCAAATTAGGAGCATTGATGAGGGATACACAATAAAAGTAGTTTGATGTAAGAACATGGTTAATAGAAAGACGTAGTATGTACCAAAAACAAGAAGGCATGTCATATTCACAGGTATAATGTGTTAACTAAGCAGATGCAATTTACCCTAATTAGAAGCATTACAAGGTAGACACCATATGCAACATGCAACCACATATCACACTGCCAAGTAAGAGCAAGCACCTGCGATGGTGGTGTGGGGGAATTGCGGTGATCAACTAGAGAGCTACATTGACTATCTTCATTTAGCCTTGCTGTTTCTTGAGAATCATGTGGGGAGGATGACACTGCACTCTTTAAACGAGTAGGGCGTCTCACAGTAACCCACTTGGGTGACTATCTCATCATAAGTGATTGACGAGGGATACAAAAGAGCATTAGTTTGATGTACGAACATGGTTAATAGACATATGTAGTATGTATCAAAAACAGGAAGGCATGTCATTATCAAAGGTATAATGTGTAAAGTAAGCAGATGCAATTTAACCAAATTGGAAGCAATACAAGCTAGACACCATATGCAACATGCAACCACATTTGACAGCGCAAAGTTAAAGCAAGCACCTGGGATGGTTGTGTGTGGAAATTGAGATCATCAACTGCAGAGCTATGTTTACTGTCTCCAATTGCTGACACTGCACCCATTAGAGCGCTGAGACACTTAGTGCTTATCTTCGAATTACACTGGAGCGACTTCTGTCTTTTCTTTTCGGCATTCATCAACACTGCGTCAGAGTCTGAAATACCCATGCATAAAAAAATAATAGTGTGAGTATGGGTGAAGTGTGTGCACAATTAGTACAGTGTAAAGGTAGCAAATAGCAGGTCAGTGAGAAATAAATGACGGGAGACATATGATAGCTCTACAACATGCATATCACACTAAATTACTATAGGATTCTATGAAAATAACAGTCAACTGAAAGCAAATAGGTCAGTCCATTTTTTCTGCACCGTCCGATGTACAAAGAACGGGCAGATCGTCTTCATCTACCTCCAGCCAGTCAGTGTTGACGATCTTCCTCGAAACGCCAGCGACCACTGGCCCAGTATTCCTCCCCTGCCTGTGCCCTCCCCTCGACCTCACCGCATCGCCGTGCTTGGCACCGCCCCCCAGCCATCCATTCAAGCCCCGCCGACCTCCACACCCCTATGATAGACACCGACGTGCCGCTTCCCCGGGGAACAGGAAGACTAGGTGCTCTGTGCGCCTAAGCGGGTGCTGCTTCTTTTAATTGCGGTTCGACTGACCCTGAATTGAAATCCAGGTGGGCTACTGACCTCTAGCAAAGGTGAAATAGTAAAAGTGAGGAAACCTTGTGCATTTAGTATCACGAAGAAGATGCAGTAAGAAGCGCTCAACTAGTTTATTTTGTGGGATGAATACGGTGTGAGCGGAGACGTAAGATTTGCACGAATAAGGGAAGAGGAGTACCTCTTTCTGTTGGCAGTGTTGTGTCCTCCTTCTGTTTTTCCGACGATCTTCTTGTTGTTCGCTGGAAACCAGAAGTTGTGGAGGACGGTGCAGCCTTGGACAAACCCATGGCCAAGTTGTTGAGTGTGGTGCGGTGGCCGTCTTTCGGCGGCGGGGAAGCAGATCCGAGGTGGCGAACGACGGCGTAGCGGGAACAGCCCCGGTGCGGTGGACGGTTGCGACAGTGGAGCCGCAGCAGTGAGGCGCAAGACCGCGTGGTCGGAGTGGTTCTGGTACGGCGCACGTCGGCATCAGCGTCGTGGAGGTAGCTCTGCCTCGGCTTCAGCTGCTAAGTCCTTGAGGGCATTGCGGTTGCAGTTGCGTTGGACGACGACGTCGGGGTACCGGCTCGGCATGATGGAGGAGGGCGGCGGTGGATTGACCGCTATGGGGTGGAGGACGGAGGAGGCTGGGGTTTCGCGGCTAGTGGAAAGGGCGTTTTCGCGCCCACGGAGTATGAATGGGGAAACGGAGGGAGGCGGGGAACTAAGAGGGAACAATGTTTCGGTTTGAGACGCGCTTGTTTGAAATTTGGGGAAAGTTACAAACTTTGCCCCCATCTAAAATTTCGGACATATTGCGGGTTGGGGGTAGTACAGTCATGTCAGGTGTCTCAAATGTGTGCGGGATAGATTTCGTCCGAGCGCATGGGTGTTTAGGCGCCCACGGCGTATGAATGCTTCTCGGAGGCGGTTGAGACTGGCGTCTTGGTGAAGTTACAAACCTACCCCGGTTTAGACCTTTGGACATCGGGCCGATAGGCTACACGGGCCAGAGTCAGGACAGTAAATTCCTACCACCAAAACATTAGTCTCGCACGGTTTCGGGTGACCAGAGGCCTATTTTGCGCTTCGTTCAATATTTGGAGCAGAAGCATTAAGGTTTTCGGTTCTCTTGAATTGAACTTTCAGGATTTGTCAAACTCCACAAATCTTTACTCTTGAAAATCCTAAAGCTACAATTATTTTGGAATGGAGAGGGTACATTTGAATATACATTGTACACGAGTATATATTAAAAAATATGCAACTTACCTCAGTTCATGCATGGTTCCAGATATAATCTCCTTGGTTGCAAAAAAAGTTAGATATGCGTATGAATATATATAGCATGTTCAAACTCATAACAAAGATTGATGCCCCCTTTTACATCTGATTTACAAATGCCATTATCTCCGGTTCAAATAGATGAATGCACTTCCTATGAATTCGAATCTTCGAAACCCCCTTTATGTTGAATTCGACATGTATTTTATTTCGTAGCTAGCAATTTGGAATGTATCCATGCAAGTGACAAATGTATAAAGTGCTTCACACTAACGACATGGAGTGCACTAATTAATGTTTATATATGAATTGCAAAAGCATCCATTGCCTGTATTTCAAACCGCTCTCACTCTATGGATCGATAATATCAAATAAACACATGCACATGCTAGAATTCAATAGAGTATGGGTGTCTGATAGACCGATTTTCGTCCTTACGCAATTTTGCAAAATTCATGATCTCATCCAAAAATAATAATGCCATTTATATTTTAATTTAATGCGTAGAACCGCCTTTTACATGTAATTTTATGCATTAGATACGAGGATGGAACACTACGCACATTATCTTTAGGCCTCTCTCGCACACATTTCCCCCCGACACACCTCTCTCTTAGTAGTTGGAAGATATGATTTCATCATATCATTCGGTAGGATATCCCTGGCTGTTAGGCTGGATGGTAATACGAGGCAAAGTTTTACCCTAGTTCGGATCGGACCCTTGCAGTTGAAGAAAGAGCCTACTCCTGGTACTGTATATTAGTGATAGGGGTGTGTGCAAAGTACACGTGAATACCAGGCATTGTGCGTGTGTGTATACTATCGACGAACTAGCCCCCAAGCTTGTATAACATACTAAGGGCCTAGGGTTACAAATCATATATAGTCGGCTTATCACCAGTGGGGATAGAATCCTCCGCGACCCTGGTAGCTTCGTGTTGTACGCCGAGTCCTCCACATGGGTCTTCGTATAACACGTCTCGGTCCAACCTATATGTGGCGCAGGATGGAACCGACCCATGAGTCTTCATGTTGACCCACCACAACTAGAAATGATGTGCCCACCACACCACACATGCAATCGGCCACTAAGAAAATAAGCATATACAATAGTACAACGGTATCTAGCTCACGATACGTCTCCATATTTTGTTGATCACACTAACGGACTTTGCATTTGATGCGTGCTCCGTATTTTGTTGACGACACTTACGGTCATTGTATTTGAAGCGAAAGCACGATATGGTCACTGGACTTCAGAATAAGCTCATCACGGTCACCACATACATTTTGTCGTGCTAACCTACATGTGGTTGGATGGTTAGAGGACAGTGGTTTCTCGAGCCCACCAAGGTTAAAGTCCCGATGCTCGCATTTATCTTGTGTTAATTTCAGTATTTTCCGGCGATGTACGTTCAGTGGGAGGAGATGTTCCACTCGACTACGAGGCACCTATGGTGACTTCGTAAAATCTCAAGATCATATATGATGGCCCACTCTCTCGAAGGTGCTCATAGGGGTAGGGTTCGCGTGTGTGCGCTTATAGCGGTGAGTGCTTGCGCGTATATATGAGCCCTTGCATCTGTACCGTGTTAAACAAATACATGTCATGATTATACGGTCACTGGCTCACCCGTACAACTCCGTATTTTGTTGATGACACAATCAATTGACCAGTCAAACGGCGCAACTAGTGTTGCACCATCGGGGCGCGTAACCGTGGGGCCCACCTGTCAGCCCGTATATGAAAGAAAGAAATGGTAGTTTGAGTCTGTACTGTGTTAATAAAATAGGAGTACATTTTAGGGTGATCATACGGTCACTGGCTCACCATACAGCTCCGTAATTTGTTGATAACACGATCAATTGACCTGTCAAACGGTCCACATTCAGCAGCGCACATTACCATAGGGCCCACCCGTCAGCGCGTATATGAAGGACATAAATGGTAATAAACTAGTGGTCAATGGGTATTCGAAGTCGTGAGACCTCTGGTTGGCAGTCACCGGCGGTTGGGGGGCGTTCATTGGGCAGTGGGGTGGGGATCCCCGGAGAAAAAGCTCGGCGCGCACCGGGGGGGGGGGGGGGGGCTAGAGGGATGGCTGGTGCGGCGGCGGACCGGCGGTGGGGAGTGGTTTCGAGGAGGGCGGGCCGGCCGCGGGCGGCGGGGGCTGGCGGTTTGGCCGATGGTGGCTGGCGGCTCAGGGGGGGTGGAGTTTGATGATAAACTGGAGGCCCTTGATTTCGTATCCAACGGCTGGAAAATCTAATGACCCGAGATGAAAAAGTCAGTCGACTGACGTGTATCCTCACCCCGCACGTACACATGCACGCACGCAAGACATGCACGCTTGTAGGCATGCAACACTGACACGTACACATAACGTACACACGCACGCATGCTGGCATGCAACACTGACACGTACACATGCACTCACGAACACACGCACGTACGCATCCATGCATGCAACACTGAAACACACCCTTGCACGCACGCAACACTCGCACGCCTGCAAGCACACAGCACACGACACAAGACACACTCTCAACCTATACGTGCATGCACCCTTTGTTAAGGACATGGATTGTTACGGGTATTAATCAATCTTATCTGTGATAAGTAGAACATTGATGTTTGCAGCGGTCTTTATGAATCACAACGTATCGAACGGGCTATCAACATAGTAGGCTTAACTACATGAGAAGGATGACGTCACACTCAATGAACAATCATCGGTTTATGAAATGCCCGCTTCTGACCACCCTGGACCACCAAAGGTTCCTCTGCTGTGCGCTGCCTGCGTTGGGTCACTGACATGCAGGCCATGCACCCAAAGAGCCCACACGTCAGTGGAAGAACGGCGCGATGTCCTAGGTCAGAGTCGAGGGCGCCACTCGCGGCACGCCTGGCTGAACACGCCTTCGTGCCGCATTCAAACGCCTCCATGAAACCCGCCCGTGTGGAAGCCGAGAAACCCACTCTGGACACACGTCCGTTCATGACCGGGCCGGAGTTAAACGCAACGCCGGCCGAGGCTCCTCCCGCCCGCCATCTATTTAATCTCCTATTTAAAGGAGGCCAAATGCCAGCCAAGAATCGCACACCTCCGCCGCTCCCCTATCTCCTCCACCATTTTGTCCACTCTTACAATGGCTTATGAAGAGTAGTTATTCCGCATCCAAGCCGGCTGGGTAGCCCGCCGGATACGAGCTATGCAGCTCACTGATCCACCTCCCTCCCCTCGCCCGACGGAGCCAGTTGCCGCCCCAAGCCGGCGCGCGGTTCAACAACTCGCCGCTCTAGGCCAGCTCAACGAGGAGCGGCGCACGAGCGTCATTGCTGCCGTCCACGCCGCCGCCTCGTACCGCGTCTCCCATTTCTGTGGCTGAGACTCCCATGCCGGCGGCAGCGCCATGCAAGTAGCGACAGAAGCCGGTGCGCGGAGAGCGACGAGTCGGTGGCCAGCGCCTCCGCGTCCGCCGCCATCATCGAGGAGAAGTAGAACACGGGAAGCCGCCGCCGCTTGGGTCCCATGAAGGCCACCGCGGAGGCGACACCGGCGTACACAACAGGTGTCTTGCCGGATCCTTTTGTTCCGAGGACCTTCGACGACCCCGCATGGGCTCCACGGAAGAGGGAAATGTTAGGATGAACTCGAGCCGGTGCCGGCCATGGCGAAGTAGTGGCCGGTGATGAACTCGAACCGGTGCCGGCCACCATCATCTTCGGCACCAGCCAATGATATCAATTGGGAAGTGGGGAAGCGAGCCGTCCTTTGTGCTGAAGCATATACTTCTGGGGCTCCCGGCGGTCCGGTGATCGTGCTGCCGGACATGAGGAACACAAATCGATCGGCGGGCGACCATTTAGGCCAGGTATTATATACCTGTGCTGTCCAGAACTAGCACCGCATAGTTCATTTGAATGTAATGAAATCCATCATGTTTGTGTGAAAATCCGGTATTTTATATGATTTCCGTCGTTGTTTATATGAAATATCAGTTTGTCTACGTGTTTGCGTGAATTTCGTCCGGTTGGTTGAGTTGTTGTCATAATGTGTGCGGCTACGGTTGGATGGCGTAATTTGCGGGTCGCCGGTCGGTCTGCGGGCGGCTTGGGCGGCATTGTGGGACAAAAAAACACAGCTCGTGCGAGCTCGTCTCCAATGTGCGCGCTGGAGGATGCTTGACAGCATGAGCACCCAAGCCATTCCTCGTTCATTGGTGGCAAAGGCACCGGTGGACAAAAGGGTCGCCAATATTTTGGCTACCCCGGGCAAGATCAAAACAGCCCTCCCAACAGATTCAAATCCCTCGTTCGCCGTGGAATTTTGCCATGTGTTGTTTTCATGGACTAGCAAGATGCCTGTGCATTGCACGGAACATCAAGATGCATTTTTTTACAAACTCCCGCATGCATGCAAGGGATAATTAATGTCCTCCTTTGCTAGTACCATGAGGCAAACACCATTAATATTGCATCGATTAGTGTTAGTGGCCTTGTATATCTGCAAATTGTAATTTTGATAGTGGCCCCTTGTATATAAAAATGGAGGGAGAAATATGAGAGATAAGGTGAGGAGGAGTGGGGCGTGGTGGTGACTGGTGGTCGACTGGGCAGGCATGGGGATGGACGGCGCATTATGTCTAGGTTTGTATCTCTCTCACACCCACCCACGTAGGTGGGGGACGTGCACGAAGAGAAGAGGTGCACGCACGGCACACGTACTCCCGTCTCTTTCCCAACCACACCCGCGCGGGTACACGGTGGAGCTCATTTCTATACGAAAAAGGCAGCCCACGTGGTAATTTGGCGCGTTTACTGGTTGTCCACTTGGTGGAGGGAGGATCATCTACCACGGGTGAACAAACAAATTGCGACATGACGCGTTATGTTAAATTAAAAAAAGAGGCAAACCATGTGGGGCCTACCTTAGAGGCAAGCTCTATACAGTGGAGTACTTTTGATGTGTCCCGTCAACTCGCAGAACGAGGAGAAGCTTGCTTAGTACACCGTCTCCCCCGCCCACGGGCGCGGTGGCTCGCGGGATGAGGTGAAGCTTACTACTACTGTACGCCTTTACGCCCGCTCCCTCGCCCACGCGCGCGGTGGCTCACAGCACGAGGAGAAACTTTTACTACTCCCTCTGTTTACTCCTCGTCCCTACTACGTACTTTGGTTAGTACTCCCTCCATTTACTTATACAAGGCCACTATAAAAAATACATTTTGCATATACAAGGCCACAATAGTAATCGAGACAAAAGTTACTACTCCCTCCTTTCCAGTTTATGGCTCAATTCCAAAATCTCTCCAACCAAGGTAGACGGCGAGTGGTCGAATTAATTTCGTAGTTTGCACAGTACGCTCGTTTTTCTCAAGAAGTTATGTTTACCGAGGCATTAATTAGAACGAATGCATGAATGACCACTAAATTTCCATGAACCTGTACATGCATTGGTTAGTTTTCTCTTGACACTGCTTGCGTCGGGTGATCTAACACACCTCGAAATCCAACATGTAATGGTACTACTACTAGTATAGTAGAATTGAGACTTATCAAATGGAAAAACGAATGTTTTTTAGATGAGCCCTATAAACCCTAGTGGGTACGTACTCCGTAAAAACATATTTTTCCAAAACTAAGTCGCTCCCTTCCATGAATTCTGTAGTATACTCCTCCGTCGACGCTCCCTTTCATGAATTCTGTACTTCCTGTCACCGACATGTGGGACATATAGCAACCGGGTCGACGTGTCAAGCACCAAATAACAGTGCAGAATAGCAAGGGGGACGCACCCCACTCATACCGACCCAATAGTAGTAATGAGCAATGAGACATCAAATCACAATGCCGCACCTTCCCAGACGGACGAAGCAACCATTATTTCACAATTCGGTTCGCCATCATCTCAAACCACGTACTAGTATTGCTTCTGCCTCAAGAGGGACACGCGCATCACCTTGGTACATCATGACACGTGGGACCGCATGACAGGCCATGCTCCCCCGCTGATCGCTCGGTAAAATCACCTCATTTTTACTATACTTCCTCCGTATCAGTTTACTACATGGCATGCATGTCGTTCTAGGTTGAGAATTTAACTGGCTATATATATGTGATGAACAGTACTCTAGCCTTTTAAAAAATGTATACTTTTGTATAGTACTACTATCGATGGATTGCGCCATGGAGCAAAAATTGAAATTTTAAAAAAGGTGGTACATATAGAGAGCGCTCGTCGCCAAATTATGCATATAGTACTATTAAAAAAGCTAGTACGTGCTTAATTGGGGTGCTAAATTCTATTAAAGAAATACTAGTAGTATGTACATACTGAAGAGTTAAAGTAACGAGAAGAAACATAACATAGTTCTGCTGGGGGCTCGGCACAACACACCCCTCAAATTAAACTAAGCACACCTGAAATTAAACTACGCAACTAATCCGGTAGACACTACATTAGAAGTTTAGAACCACCATGAGCAACGACACTGCCACCTTACTCGGAGTCCTCGTCCACGTCCTCGACTTTGTCCTTGTCCCTCTTCCTCTTGGCCGATACTTCTTTGCTTGAACCACCAACTTGGCTGTTGCTCTTCATCCAACCCTTGTAGATATTGAAACAAAGGTAGCCATCCATTGCCGCATAGTGGATGTGGTCTATATCTAGTACATTCCGCTGCCATGCATGGCGATGAAACGTGTAATGAGGTTTCTCCAGTTTACGGTACGAAGGATGAACCATGGCTCCTGCCAAGGTCAGCATTGAGGGCTCACGAGAGGGCACCAGCCGATTCTTCTGGAGGTCGAAGGGGTTGCCTACAACGAGGCCTATCCGACCCAGGACTTCTTTGTCGTTCTTAAAGTCTATAGTAACGAATTTCACTGTTTTGTCCTCGAGGAAGTTCTTAAAATCCTGGCACTCAACGTCGGCATGGCATATGTGGTAGACCAAGCAAACATTATGTACGCAAACCTGGATCACGGCGGGCTTCTTCCTCTCTTCATCCTTTAGATCCTTCTCTCGTCCCAGGACTGTGGTGTACTCAACATCTAGCCCAGCGACCCACTCATCATTTGAGTTTTCGAACATGCGTCTAAAGCGAGAAAGGCATTCTTTCACCGTCGCGGAAGAACGGGTGTAGATGACGTCGAACTCATCACCGGTGATGGTTCACCGCCGATAGGGGAGATTTGGGACGCCATGGATTTGGGAGGAGGGTTAGGATTAGTGGAACTACCGTAATGTGAATGGACAGGACGACTAGGAGCAAACCGCCGTAGTATTAATCGTGCGGGGACGAGTAGGAGCAAACTGCCAGCGTGCGAACGACAGGGTAGTGGCTTTCCATTCTCCCATGATACGGGCGTCCGAGAGCCCTTGGATCTGAGATCGAATGGTTCCATGGCGTGATTCTAGACCTATGGGTGAATATCCTATCCTGGAGGGTTATTCTGCAAATTTTCAAAAACTTAGCATGCGACCGTTTGATCTCAGATCCAAGGGCTGCCAGCAGCCCGTATCATGGTCGCGCCTACCACGACCGTTGTGTCGCTCGCGCGGTCGCGCCCTTGGAGATTTAACACGGTGCGTTAGGCTATCTGATGTTGGCATGTCATACATAGTCATCACTTAGTCACTCATACAACAACAAGGTTGGCTATAAGGTTGGCTATAAGTTTCATTTTTTACTCCTCTTTATCTCTTTCTTCGTACTCCATCCGTCCCATAATATAAGAACGTTTTGACACTAGTGTAGTGCCAAAAACGTTCTTATATTATGGGACACAGGGAGTACTAGTATTTATTGTATTTGCCAAGGAGTGACCTCTTCCAATGAAATGGTGTTTCTAAGTTTGCTTCATTTAATTAGCTATAGACTCAAAATTGTCTTTTCACCTAGGTACACGCGCTTAGCACCGTTTCTTCCTTGGGTCACCAAACTAGTCTCTCTCTTCTTGATTAACTTGCCACATCAGACTTTATGCCTATGTGGCAAGCTTAAGCACCTGTAGGAGCAAGTAAGTACAATAGTGCGTGTTACATGGCATTTTTGCATATGTGGAGGAAAGAGAGGCAAGGAAAAAGTGGAAAAGTGGGCTCTCATGCAAGAGCCAGCCTCTACTACATGGTGGAGCATTGGGAGAGGCACCTGTATGGAGGTGGTCAGGAATCGGGAGACTCACGCCGGTCGTAGCACTGCAGTTAAAATGATAATGGCAAGTCAAATCACAGGGCCCCACCTGTCCAGCAGTAACTCGCTATCAAATCACACAGCTCTACGTTTGCAGTAGCCTACTCCCTCGTCTTCTCGCGTCTCTGTCAAACTGACTAGGCGGAACTGCCCAGCCTACCGCGCAGGAAAAGCCCCGCCCTCGACTTTTAAATACAACTACTCCCTCCATCTAGGTGAGTAAGTCATCTTACGAAAACCAAATAATCCAAAATACTAAGGCGCGGTGCATTAACTTCTACCTCGTTTCTTGTTTCTTCACATATCAACCAATAAGAATCCAATGATATACTTTTTGTGACATAGTAACTCATATTTAGTTAGTCAAATGCATGACCTAGAACTACGTGCAGGCCCTATAAACCGAGACGCCTACAAATAAAAAACTGAGACGGAGAGGGTAGTTCAGCACGTATCTTTTTAGATCAATATAGTTGGGATTCACCAAGGAGCAAAACCAAGTGGTAGGCTGCTCCTGTTGTGTTGGCATAGCAACTCAAGCAGGGTCAGTCCGCACACGAAATGGCGACACACTTAACAGGACCCCTTTGGCAGACATGTGGCTCATCCACCATCTTGTTCCACGTGCGATGCACCAAATTATAGTTCGGAGCAGCAGTTGGAATTGGAGGCACCCCGGTCGTAGGGCCGCAGTAGTAGAAAATGAGTGATGAGGGGTGAAATCACAAAGCCCCACCTTTCCCGCATCAAGCTAGACGGACGAAGTTGTTGGGGAATGTAGTAATTTCAAAAAAAAATCCTACGCACACGCAAGATCATGGTGATGCCTAGCAACGAGAGGGGAGAGTGTTGTACACGTACCCTCGTAGACCGTAAGCGGAAGCGTTATGACAACGCGGTTGATGTAGTCGTACGTCTTCATGATCCGACCGATCCAAGTACCGAACGTACGGCACCTCCGAGTTCAGCACACGTTCAGCTCGATGATGATCTCCGGACTCCGATCCAGCAAAGTGTCGGGGATGAGTTCCGTCAGCACGACGGCATGGTGACGATGATGATGCTCTACCGGCGCAGGGCTTTGCCTAAACTCCATGACGATATGACCGTGGTGGAATATGGTGGAGGGGGGCACCGCACACGGCTAAGGAACGATCCGTAGATCAACTTGTGTGTCCTAGGGTGCCCCCTTGCCCCCGTATATAAAGGAGCCAAGGGGGAGGGGCGGCCGACCAAGGAGGGCGCGCCAAGGGGGAGTCCTACTCCCACCGGGAGTAGGACTCCCTTCTTTCCTAGTTGGAGAAGGAGAAGGGGGAAGGAGGAAGAAGAGGGGAAGGAAAGGGGGGGGGGCGCCGCCCCCCTCTCCTTGTCCTATTTGGACCAGGGAGGGGAGGGGGCGCAACCCACCTCTTGCCTCCTCTCTTCTTCTCCCTTAGGGCCCATGAAGGCCCAATAACCCCCGGGAGGGTTCCGGTAACCCCCCGATACTCCGGTAAAATCATGATTTCACCCGGAACCATTCCGATATCCAAATATAGGCTTCCAACATATCAATCTTTATGTCTCGACCATTTCGAGACTCCTCGTCATGTCCGTGATCACATCCGGGACTCCAAACAAACTTCGGTACATCAAAACTTATAAACTCATAATAAAACTCTCATCGTAACGTTAAGCGTGCGGACCCTACGGGTTCGTGAACTATGTAGACATGACCTAGAACTATTCTCGGTCAATAACCAATAGCGGAACCTGGATGCCCATGTTGGCTCCTACATATTCTATGAAGATCTTTATCGGTCAAACCGCATAACAACATACGTTGTTCCCTTTGTCATCGGTATGTTACTTGCCCGAGATTCGATCGTCGGTATCCAATACCTAGTTCAATCTCGTTACCGTCAAGTCTCTTTACTCGTTACGTAATGTATCATTCCGTAACTAACTCATTAGCTACATTGCTTGCAAGGATTATAGTGATGTGCATTACCGAGAGGGCCCAGAGATACCTCTCCGACAATCGGAGTGACAAAACCTAATCTCGAAATATGCCAACCCAAACTGTACCTTTGGAGACACCTGTAGTACTCCTTTATAATCACCCAGTTACGTTGTGACGTTTGGTAGCACCCAAAGTGTTCCTCCGGTAAACGGGAGTTGCATAATCTCATAGTTACAGGAACATGTATAAGTCATGAACAAAGAAATAGCAATATACTAAACGATCAAGTGCTAGGCTAACGGAATGGGTCATGTCAATCACATCATTCTCCTAATGATGTGATCCCGTTAATCAAATGACAAATCATGTCCACGGCTAGGAAACTTAACCATCTTTGATTCAACGAGCTAGTCAAGTAGAGGCATACTAGTGACACTATGTTTGTCTATGTATTCACACATGTATTATGTTTCCGGTTAATACAATTCTAGCATGAATAATAAACATTTATCATGAAATAAGGAAATAAATAATAACTTTATTATTGCCTCTAGGGCATATTTCCTTCAGTCTCCCACTTGCACTAGAGTCAATAATCTAGTTCACATCGCCATGTGATTTAACACCAATATTCACATCTGTATGTGATTAATACCCATAGTTCACATTGTCATGTGATCAACACCCAAAGGGTTTACTAGAGTCAATAATCTAGTTCACATCGCTATGTGATTAACACCCAAAGATTACTAAGGTATGATCATGTTTTGCTTGTGTGAGAAGTTTAGTCAACGGGTCTGTCATAATCAGAACCGTATGTATTTTGCAAATATTCTATGTCCACAATGCTCTGCACGGAGCTACTCTAGCTAATTGCTCCCACTTTCAATATGCATCCAGATTGAGATTTAGAGTTATCTGGATTGGTGTAAAAGCTTGTATCGACGTAACCTTTTACGACGAACCTTTTGTCACCTCCATAATTGAGAAACATATCCTTATTCCAATAAGGATACTTTTGACCAATGTCCAATGATCTACTCCTAGATCACTATTGTACTCCCTTGCCAAACCAGGGCAGAGTATACAATAGGTCTAGTCCATAGCATGGCATACTTTTATAGAAACTATGACTGATGCATAGTGAATGACTTTCATTCTCTTTCTATTTTCTGCCGTGGTCGGGATTTGAGTCTTACTCAATTTCATACCTTCGCAACACAGGCAAGAACTCTTTCTTTGACTGTTCCATTTTGAACTACTTCAAAATCTTGTCAAGGTATGTACTCATTGAAAATCTTATCAAGCGTCTTGATCTATCTCAATAGATCTTGATGCTCAATATGTAAGTAGCTTTGCAGAGGTCTTTCTTTCAAAAAACTCCTTTCAAACACTCCTTTAAGCTTTGCAGAATAATTCTACATTATTTCCGATCAACAATATGTTATTCACATATACTTATCAGAAATGCTATAGTGCCCCACTCACTTTCTTGTAAATACAGGCTTCACCGCAAGTCTGTATAAAACTATATGCTTTGATCAACTTATCAAAGCGTATATTCCAACTCTGAGATGCTTGCACCAGTCCATAGATGGATCGCTGGAGCTTGCATATTTTGTTAGCACCTTTAGGATTGACAAAACCTTCTGGTTGTATCATATACAACTCTTCTTTAATAAATCCATTAAAGAATGTAGTTTTGACATCCATTTGCCAAATTTCATAAAATGTGGCAATTTCTAACATGATTCGGACAGACTTTTAAGCATTGATACGAGTGAGAAAATCTCATTGTATTCAACACCTTGAACTTTGTCAAGAAACCTTTTTCGACAAGTCTAGCTTTGTTGATAGTAACACTACTATCAGCATCCGTCTTCCTCTTGAAGATCCATTTATTTTCTATGGCTTGCCGATCAGCGGGCCAGTCCACCAAAGTCCACACTTTGTTCTTATACATGGACCCCATCTCAGATTTCATGGCCTCAAACCATTTTGCGGAATCTGGGCTCATCATCGCTTCCTCATAGTTCGTAGGTTCGTCATGGTCAAGTAACATGACCTCCAGAATAGGATTACCGTACAACTCTGGTGCGAATCTTACTCTGGTAGACCTACGAGGTTCAGTAGTAACCTGATCCGAAGTTTCATGATCAATATCATTAGATTCCTCACTAATTGGTGTAGTTGTCACAGGAAACGGTTCTTGTGATGAACTACTTTCCAACAAGGGAGCAGGTACAGTTACCTCATCAAGTTCTACTTTCCTCCCACTCACTTCTTTCGAGAGAAACTCCTTCTCTAGAAAGGATCCATTTTCAGCAACGAATATCTTGCCTTCGGATCTGTGATAGAAGGTGTACCCAACAATTTCATTTGGGTATTCTATGAAGACGCACTTCTCCGATTTGGGTTTGAGCTTATCAGGTTGAAACTTTTTCATATAAGCATCGCAGCACCAAACTTTAAGAAACGACAACTTTGGTTTCTAGGCAAACCACAGTTCATAAGGTGTCGTCTCAACGGATTTAGATGGTGCCCTATTAAATGTGAATGTAGCTGTCTCTAATGCATAACCCCAAAACGATAGTGGTAAACCGATAAGAGACATCATAGATCGCACCATATCTAGTAAAGTACGATTACGAGGTTCGGACACACCATTACATTGTGGTGTTCCAGGTGGCGTGAGTTGTGAAACTATTTCACATTGTTTCAAATGAAGACCAAACTCGTAATTCAAATATTCGTCTCCGTGATTAGATCGTAGAAACTTTATTTTCTTGTTACGATGATTTTTCCACTTCACTTTGAAATTCTTTGATCCTTTCAATTATTTCAGACTTATGTTTTATCAAGTAGATATACCCATATCTGCTCAAATCATTTTGTGAAGGTCAGAAAATAACGATACTTGCCACGAGCATCAACACTCATTGGATCGCATACATCGGTATGTATTATTTCCAATAAGTCAGTAGCTTGTTCCATTGTTCCGGAGAACGGAGTTTTAGTCATCTTGCCCAAAAGGCACGGTTTGCAAGCATCAAATGATTCATAACCAAGTGATTCCGAAAATCCATATTTATGGAGTTTCTTCATGCGCTTTACACCGATATGACCCAAACGACAGTGCCACAAATAAGTTGCAATATCATTATTAACTTTTCATCTTTTGGCATCAATATTATGAATATGTGTATCACTACGATCGAGATCCAACAAACTATGTTCATTGGGTGTATGACCATCGAAGGTCTTATTCATGTAAACAGAATAACAATTTATTCTCTAACTTTAAATGAAAAACCGTATCGCAATAAACATGATGAAATCATATTCATGCTCAACGCAAACGCCAAATAACATTTATTTAGGTTTAACACTAATCCCGAAAGTATAGGTAGTGTGCGATGATGATCATATCAATCTTGGAACTACTTCCAACACTCATCATCACTTCACCCTTCAACTAGTCTCTGTTTATTCTGTAACTCCTGTTTTGAGTTACTAATCTTAGCAACTGAACAAGTATCAAATACTCAAGGGCTACTATAAACACTAGTAAGACACACATCAATAACCTGTATATCAGATATACCCTTGTTCACTTTGCCATCCTTCTTATCCACCAAATATTCAGGGCATTTCCGCTTCCAGTGACCATTTCCTTTGCAGTGTAAGCACTCAGTTTCAGGCTTTGGTCCAGCTTTGGTCTTCTTCACAGGAGTGACAACTTGTTTGCCATTCCACGTGAAGTTTCCCTTTCTTTCCTTTGCCCTTTTCTTGAAACTAGTGGTCTTGTCAATCATCAACACTTGATGCTCTTTCTTGATTTCTACCTTCGTCGATTTCAACATCACGAAGAGCTCGGGAATCGTTTTCGTCATCCCTTGCATACTATAGTTCATCATGAAGTTCTAGTGACTTAGTGATGGTGACTAGAGAATTCTGTCAACCACTATCTTATCTGGAAGATTAACTCCCACTTGATTCAAGTGATTGAAGTACCCAAACAATCTGAGCACATGCTCACTAGTTGAGCGATTCTCCTCCATATTTTAGCTATAGAACTTGTTGGAGACTTCATATCTCTCAACTCGGGTATTTGCTGGAAATATTAACTTCAATTCCTGGATCATCTCATATGGTCCATGACGTTCAAAACGTCTTTGAAGTCCCGATTCTAAGCCGTTAAGCATGGTGCACTAAACTATCAAGTAGTCATCATATTGTGCTAGCCAAACATTCATAACGTCTGCATTTGCTCCTGCAATAGGTTTGTCACCTAGCGGTGCATCAAGGACATAATTCTTCTGTGCAGCAATGAGGATAAACCTCAGATCACGGATCCAATCCGCACCATTGCTACTAACATCTTTCAACACAGTTTTCTCTAGGAACATATCAAAATAAACATATGAAAGCAACAACGCAAGCTATTGATCTATAACATAATTTGCAAAATACTACCAGGACTAAGTTCATGATAAATTTAAGTTCAATTAATCATATTACTAAAGAACTCCCACTTAGATAGACATCTCTCTAGTCATCTAAGTGATCACGTGATCCAAATCAACTAAACCATGTCCGATCATCACGTGAGATGGAGTAGTTTTGGTGAACATCACTATGTTGATTATATCTACTATATGATTCACGTTCGACCTTTCGGTCTCCGTGTTCCAAGGCCATATCTGTATATGCTAGGCTCGTCAAGTTTAACCTGAGTATTCCGCGTGTGCAACTGTTTTGCACCCGTTGTATTTGAACGTAGAGCCTATCACACCCGATCATCACGTGGTGTCTCAGCACGAAGAACTTTCGCAATGGTGCATACTCAGGGAGAACACTTCTTGATAATTTTAGTGAAAGATCATCTTAAAATGCTACCGTCAATCAAAGCAAGATAAGATGCATAAAGGATAATCATCACATGCAATCAATATAAGTGATATGATATGGCCATCATCATCTTGTGCTTGTGATCTCCATCTTCGAAGCACCGTCGTGATCACCATCGTCACCGGCGCGACACCTTGATCTCCATCGTAGCACCGTTGTCGTTACGCCATCTATTGCTTCTACGACTATCGCTACCGCTTAGTGATAAAGTAAAGCAATTACAGGGCGTTTGCATTTCATACAATAAAGCGACAACCATATGGCTCCTGCCAGTTGCCGATAACTTCGGTTACAAAACATGATCATCTCATACAATAAAATATAGCATCACGTCTTGACCATATCACATCACAACATGCCCTGCAAAAACAAGTTAGACGTCCTCTACTTTGTTGTTGCAAATTTTACGTGGCTGCTACGGACTGAGCAAGAACCGTTCTTACCTACGCATCAAAACCACAACGATAGTTCGTCAAGTTAGTGCTGTTTTAACCTTCGCAAGGACCGGGCGTAGCCACACTCGGTTCAGCTAAAGTGAGAGAGACAGACACCCGCCAGCCACCTTTAAGCACGAGTGCTCGTAACGGTGAAACCAGTCTCGCGTAAGCGTACGCGTAATGTCGGTCCGGGCCGCTTCATCTCACAATACCGCCGAACCAAAGTATGACATGCTGGTAAGCAGTATGACTTGTATCGCCCACAACTCACTTGTGTTCTACTCGTGCATATGACATCTACGCATAAAACCAGGCTCGGATGCCACTGTTGGGGAACGTAGTAATTTCAAAAAAAAAAATCCTACGCACACGCAAGATCATGGTGATGCATAGCAACGAGAGGGGAGAGTGTTGTCCACGTACCCTCGTAGACCGTAAGCAGAAGCATTATGACAACGCGGTTGATGTAGTCATACGTCTTCACGATCTGACCAATCCAAGTACCGAACATACGGCACCTCCGAGTTCAGCACACGTTCAGCTCGATGATGATCCCCGGACTCCGATCCAGCAAAGTGTCAGGGATGAATTCCGTAAGAACGACGGCGTGGTGTCGACGATGATGCTCTACCGGCGCAGGGCTTCGCCTAAACTCCGCGACGATATGACCGAGGTGGAATATGGTGGAGGGGGCACCACACACGGCTAAGGAACGATCCGTAGATCAACTTGTGTGTCCTAGGGTGCCCCCTTGCCCCCGTATATAAAGGAGCCAAGGGGGAGGGGGCGGCCTGCCAAGGAGGGCGCGCCAAGGGGGAGTCCTACTCCCTAGGACTCCCTTCTTTCCTAGTTGGAGAAGGAAAAGGGGGAAGGAGGAGGAAGAGGGGAAGGAAAGGGGGGGGCGCCGCCCCCCTCTCCTTGTCCTATTCGGACCAGGGAGGGGAGGGGGCGCAGCCCACCTCTTGCCTCCTCTCTTCTTCTCCCTTAGGGCCCATGAAGGCCCAATAACCCCCGGGAGGGTTCCGGTAACCCCCTGATACTCTGGTAAAATCCCGATTTCACCCGGAACCATTCCGATATCCAAATATAGGCTTCCAATATATCAATCTTTATGTCTCGACCATTTCGAGACTCCTCGTCATGTCCGTGATCACATCCGGGACTCCGAACAAACTTCGATACATCAAAACTTATAAACTCATAATAAAACTGTCATCGTAACGTTAAGCGTGCGGACCCTACGGGTTCGAGAACTATGTAGACATGACCTAGAACTATTCTCGGTCAATAACCAATAGCGGAACCTGGATGCCCATATTGGCTCCTACATATTCTACGAAGATCTTTATCGGTCAAACCGCATAACAACATACGTTGTTCCCTTTGTCATCGGTATGTTACTTTCCCAAGATTCGATCGTCGGTATCCAATACCTAGTTCAATCTCGTTACCGGCAAGTCTCTTTACTCGTTACATAATGCATCATTCCGTAACTAACTCATTAGCTACATTGCTTGC
This sequence comes from Triticum aestivum, assembly GCF_018294505.1. Lineage (NCBI taxonomy): Eukaryota > Viridiplantae > Streptophyta > Magnoliopsida > Poales > Poaceae > Triticum > Triticum aestivum. Next base: position 211,313,194 of record NC_057801.1, read on the forward strand.
AAGGCTTATAGTGATGTGCATTACCGAGAGGGCCCAGAGATACCTCTCCGACAATCGGAGTGACAAAACCTAATCTCGAAATACGCCAACCCAAACTGTACCTTTGGAGACACCTGTAGTACTCGTTTATAATCACCCAGTTACGTTGTGACGTTTGGTAGCACCCAAAGTGTTCCTCCGGTAAACGGGAGTTGCATAATCTCATAGTTACAGGAACATGTATAAGTCATGAAGAAAGCAATAGCAATATACTAAACGATCAAGTGCTAGGCTAACGGAATGGGTCATGTCAATCAGATCATTCTCCTAATGATGTGATCCCGTTAATCAAATGACAACTCATGTCCATGGCTAGGAAACTTAACCATCTTTGATTCAACGAGCTAGTCAAGTAGAGGCATACTAGTGACACTATGTTTGTCTATGTATTCACACATGTATTATGTTTCCGGTTAATACAATTCTAGCATGAATAATAAACATTTATCATGAAATAAGGAAATAAATAATAACTTTATTATTGCCTCTAGGGCATATTTCCTTCAGAAGCAACCTTCATTTCACTCTAGGGCGCAAGAGCATAAAGAAAAGAGAAAACAATGATGCGCGCGACAGCTACCTAGGGCACCCTAGGGTAGGGGTCTCCACTACAGATCCTTTTTTTGAAAGCGCCTCCACTACAAATCAGCTTCTCCCTCGTCCTCTTGAAGAAAACCGATGATGAGTGCGGCGGTCGGGTTTGTAGGAGTACTACAGCGTGCGGGGCCACGTCGTAGTAAACGGGTTCGAGTCAACGCCTTAAATATGTGTGTGCCGCTTGGTTTTACGGGAACGAGGCAGCATTTTGGGTTCGGGGACCAGTGGAGATATAGTACGTACAAAAAATTGTGGACGTAGGTTCGACCGAAAGGCAATGATGCATGGGCTCTGCATTTTGATATACCCGGGGCCGCGTGAAATTTGCTACTCTACTCAAAACTAGTAAGGTACACATGTATTGAACGCATGAGATTTCGAAACCAAATTATGAATAAATACACACTATAGCATGTAAAGCTTTGAGTCATATATGCATTATGTAGATGTTCGTTTAGTTCTTATAGTTCGTCTCATTCAAAATCAATTAGTTTTATAAAAATGTTAAGATTCATGGGGTTCTGCATTGTAAAACATAAAGTAAAAAACAAATAATGGCAATTCATTTAGAAAAAAAAATCAATTATGATACAGATGATTCTAGAACAAAGGAGAAGTGCTTGTGTTTTGAGGTTTGTGCATTATGCTTAAGTTCAACCATGGAGTCTTCTAAATTGTACATGTGGCGGATCTGGTGGAATGTTGATGATATCCAATGGCCAGTAGTTCTCGGATTTGCCCATCTCTGCACTGTCGGGTTAGCTTCATCTAGCAACAATCTTTCAAAGTTATTGGCACACTATATAGTTCTTGTGCCATAGTTGCATGTTTTGGAAAAAAGCTACTAGTGGGTTGTACTATCTATTTACGAATAGAATATGTATACATGGAAGTTGTAGGGAAAGAGATGACATGGAGTATCTCAATTCCTATGAGTAGGGATTGGAAAAGAGATGTCATTTGGTTCACATCATAGGAACTTTTCTATTGAATCTAGAGATGACATGTATCTCAATTCCTATGAGGAGGGATTAGAAAAGAGATGTAATTTGGTTCATATCATAGGAACTTTTCTATTGAATATACGCTAATGTTTATTTTCCTTTGAAATTAAGGGAGTATAGGAATCCATTCATATTAACCAAGTGTCCCTAAAGCTATACAAATGATATCATGTTTATTTCCTTTGAAATGTGGAGTATATGAATCTATTCCTATGAACCAATTGGCTCTAAAGGAAAAAATCCTATAAAAATCATATCATATAGAGTTCCTATGATATTCCTCGACACTAAAGGATGGTTGAAATTGCTGTGGGTGATACAATGGTCTTTCTTTGTAGACTCATCACCCATCTTTATAGTTACCTCTCGAAGATGAATGAAATGATAAATACAAGGTATTCTACATGTGCAATTTGGTACACGAAAACTCGGTAAAAGTTTGCGAGGTTCGAATTTTCAATAAAGCTATATGCACTGCATTTCAGAACGGCGGGAGCATACGGCAGTTGCTAACACTCACATGGAAGATTTGTGTGTAGGAGGAGTGGCTGTTCTGTTAAATGACATGGCAAAACTAACACTGTCGGATGCCGATCTAACGGTTCTTACGACGTTCGTCAGGAAAAGGCTTGTGGCAAAAGTTTGTCGGATAATGATTTACGGACACATGCATTGCATTGATACGTGCCCCCCCTCTCTCTCACGCACACGCACCCTCACGAGTCACGACTCTCCCAAGTCCTCTCGCAGACTCGCACGTCGCACCCACCGTCTATCTGCAGGTAGACGTCACGCACATATGTGCTCTTCACACCCTACCCTCAAAACTTCTAAAAAACAATAGATGGTGCGCACATTTTATTTTAGCTCACACGTCACACACTTATACTATTATCTTGCGGCGAACATTCTTTGGCATAGTATATTGTACTCTCACAAAGAGAAGCGGTGCACGCACACACTAGTTCTCTCACACCCACTCACGGGTACACGCAGGAGCGCATTTTTTTGAAGCTGCTACAACAAAATCACTCCACTATATATAAAAGCAGGAGCCTTAGCGCTTGCTTTACTAGGGTTCCTCTCGTTCACTCTCTCATGCTCTCCAGATCTAAGCAGGACATAGGTGGCCACACTCTCTTTCTCAGCTCACAGTTGGTCACAAATCCGGCCGGACAACCTTGACTGAGGCAGGGGTGTAGGTGCATCGTTCACGCCATCGTCAGCGGCGAGGGATGAGACCAACGGCTGCCCGCGCGTCCCGATCGGCGGCCGTGCCATTCTCTCCGAGAGAGCGCCGGCTCGGGAGGGCCTCCGACCCCTTCTTCCTCCCTGCGGTATTGTGGCCAAGACGCGGCCTCCCGACGCTGTCTTTGCCACATGCCAACGACCCTCAGGTATATATTCCTTCGAAACCTGCCTTGATCTACTGCCCCACCTCTCCCCCTTTGTGTGGATCCTTTTCTACTTCCGTCCACTGTTCCAAAGCCACCTAGACTTCTACTATTATTAGAAGTAAAGCTAGTTCGTACAGTCGACTCAAAGCGTTGGTTCAAACAGGGAAGAAAGTGGGTAAGCTGTAGCATGAATCTAGGACTTGGTTCTAAGAGGAAACGGGGGAAAGTAGTAATATCTGTCATTGTTTTAATAACCGTATTTCGTATTTGCACAAACAGGGATGTCTATCTCCATATCGTTTCAGTATGTCTGTCTCCGTATCGTTTCTATCTGCGCAATCGAAAGCACACACCTCAGTTTTAGTACAACTGCGCAAAATGAGATGGCTATCCCTTGTTGCCGTTGTCTAACCTCCCATCTTCAATGTATCCCTACATTGGTAGTAACTAAGGTAGAATGACCAACACAATCTAAAAGAAGCTGATTCGTACGTTTTACTTCCTGATTGCAGTGCAGGGACGAGCAAAAACAACTGCATCCTAGTCCGGAATGCGCTCTCTACCAGTTCATCCATGGACCGAGGACTAGCTGGCACGGCTGCACGACATTTTTTTGGACAGGTGCGTGGACAAGAGGCATTGTGGTCTGCTTATTTATGCAAATAACAGTGCTTAAATTTAGTGGAATGCACAAGCATTTCAGCTGGTCAGTACACTGCATGGTTCAGTTCAGCATTCCAGCTGGGACCACAATTATAATTGGTTATTCTGGAATGAGAGAACCTAACCCTGGATGGTGGCAACAAGAAAAAACCAGAGTGAACTCCAGGAAATTTAAGCCTGCCGGGAGGCCCTTTGCTCAGAGAAGTCTTGCTTGTTTTTTTCCTGATTTGTAAACCTTCTCACAACTTTGTCTTTTACTATGAACTAGTATATGTTTGTTATGTTCTATGAATCATTGAGATGTATAAAATTGCTTAACTTATGCTTTTCAAGTTTTTTATGAAGACGAGTTTAATGTGAGTGTTCCACATGAGCGCTGGACTAGCGTGTGAACGTTTGGAATTTATTACATTGTGGCCTCAATTAACTGCATGAACCACTGTAACAAGATACATAGTTGCTTATATGTCAGACAACAGATTGTTGATTGTTAGCTAGTCGATAGCCTAGTGTTGAAGCGAGCTAAGCCAATGTGTCGTGTTTTGCACGACTGCTTACAAGTGGGGTAGCACCAACAATGTTTACAAGTACTTATGTATACGTCAGCGCACGGTTCTCGAATGAGTGCTCTATTTCATCAAAACACACACTGCTCATATGATAAACCGTAACAACTTATGTCTTACCATGCCATATTCATGAAAAAACTAGTGAGGACGCATCTGTTTTGGCAACAATTACGATGGTTCTCACATGATTCACAGGCACACAAAACTAGTAGCAGTTCCCATAGACGGATTCAAACAGAGTACTAGCCCCAGAGGGGTCGATAGCATGCAAGGTTCGGATAATTAGACACAATCCAAACTACTATTAAACACTAGCTGGGGCAACTATTTCATGCCTCGATCTAATTTGGGCTGGACACAAGACGGACCTTGCCATGAACATCATCAAGGACGTCCCGCAGCAGATCAATCCTGTGAACCTTCATGAAGAAAACCTTGTGGCCTTGCCACTGATAAACTTGTTTGTGGAGGCATGCCACGTCATCTTCCTGCGTAAGATTGACAAGAACAGTATGCCTCACAAACGAACGAGTAGCTTTGAACTTCTTGTGCTTCAGTACATCCTGGACAACACGCCTAACAATAGTGAGGCTGGAATACAACTCTTCATTGTTATAACCGCAAATGGCTTCCAGGATCTAACAGCCTAAGAACTCTGTTTTCCCAGTGCGTATATTCAGGTCGTCCGCCTCATAGCGAGTGACATGTACAACCACACAATCCTTGTCTGCATCAGGGCTCTAATTGAAACAGAAACAAATTCTGAATTACTTTTCAGTATAAGAAACACAAGTTATTTAAACCACTATGTATAGCATGGCATCGAAGCTAATAAAATTTTGCATTATTAATCACCACATACTTCCTTTTCTAAAAAAATCAGCACATACTTATATGAAAAACCACAATCGAGATCGCCAAAGAAGGAAATCACCTTGGGCAGCTCAATGGGGGGGGGGGCACATCCTCGAAGGGGGAAAACTGCTCCTGCAGTGCTACATGGGCTGTAACCTCAAACGGGGCGTTGACCATCTCAGTAGTGGCCGTGAGCGTATCTGGGGTCGGCTCGGTGGTTGCCTCCATCTTCTTGGAGCTCTCTGTCTCGTGGGGATCAGCCTCCCGTGTCTGCTCCAATATCGGCAGATCTTTGCCCGGTTCTCCTTGGTCCATCATGAAACTGACGAATACTAGGAGACCACTAAAAGGAAAACACAATCACAATGACAATGAAACAAAAAAGAGAGTGAGGATCGGTTACTGCTTTGCAAAAGTTCTTTTTTTTCTCTGAACAAAAATATACCAACATCACGGATCCTCTTACCTTCCCTTCGTTGGGAGAGAAGAACAGTGGCAGATGCGAGTGTTGCCTTTATTAAAGACAGTGAGGGAGAAGGGGATTCAGCGAAGAGTGAAATGATGGTTGCTTCGTCCATCAAACTTAGACTGCGGGGAGGTGGGTTTTGTGATACGATGGCTCATTACTGCCGCGCTACGACCGGGGTGACTCTCCGCCTGCATACTGCCTTCTAATTTGGTGGATGGCATTTGGGCCCGCGCGCTGCATGGCCCGCATGTCGGTGAACAAAAGTATAACGACATTCAGTAGAGGGAGACGTTTCAATGACCTAGGAGGAGCTAGAAGCGGTAGAGTGTCTCCACTATACTAGTAGTAATTGTTTTTCTGGGTAGCTGTAGAGTGTCTCCACTTTACTAGTAGTAATTGTTTCTCTGGGCCCAAGACAAAACAGCCCATCCACACTAGTAAATAGTAAAATCAATTCAAAAGCCCATATATTTACTGAATGAGAGGCGCTACCCACACCCAGCACACCGCCCCCCCAAAAAAACATGGGTGCTCTTCTTCCTCCTCGCTCCCACCCACCTCACGTCAGCTCGCTCCACTCGTACCCCAAATTCAACACCTCACTCCTACAGAAAACCCTAGCTCCTCTTCTTCCTCACTCCTACAGAAAATCCCCAGCTCCCCTTCTTCTTCGCTCGCACTACAACTAGGCTCGTCATTCGTTACTCTGCTCAAATCCGTGAGCGCGATGCGACGCCCTCGAGGAAAATGGAGTCGGCTGACTCCAGCGCCAAGAAGATGAGGCTCCCGCCAGCGGCAACGCCTGTTGTAGATCCTGCACCTGACAGCGCGGGGAGAAGCGGCGACCCCGCCCCCACCGGATCCCAGGAACCCGTAGAATCTTGGGTGGACCGCATTAGCGATCTCCCGGACGTCGTCCTTGGGGAGATCATCTCGCTTCTCCCCACCAAGGATTGCTGCCGCACCCAAGTCCTCTCAATTCGGTGGCGCCCTCTATGGCGTGCCGTGCCCCTTAATCTCGACTGTCATCAGCTATCTCTCTTCAGTGATTTTGAAATCCCCAGAGCCATCGTCTCCTCCCACCAAGGCTCCGTTCAAAGCCTCTGCATCCCGTCATGCTACTTGAGCAAGCATACCATGCCCTGCACGGTGGACGCTTGGCTAAAATCCCCTGAATTCACAAAACTACAGCTGCTTGAGTTCTACTATTCCCCTGGAAATCACATACCACATACCGAATGCCATGAACTTGTGCCCTCAGCACCGATACCCATCTCACGGTTTTCCTCCTCTCTCCACACCGCCACCTTTGCGATGTGCTACCTACCAGACAATCTGGTACTAAACCTTTGACTCCCATTTCTCAGGAAACTTTCACTTGTGCGGGTTCGTATATCGGAGGCCTCATTGCACAACATCATCCACTCCAGTTGCCCTGCGCTGGAGTGCTTGGTGCTTGTTTTCACAGTTAGAATCGGTTGTCTCCAAATAAAGTCGCCTAACCTTGTAAGAATTGGAATTTCTTTTGACGGAAGGCAGCTCATCATCCAAGATGCCCCTTCACTTCAAAGGTCGATCCTTGATTCTAGTTATTCACCGTTGCAAATAACCGTCCTCTCTGCGCCTAAACTGGAGACCTTGGGTGTAATACATGATCTCTGTGCTCATTTCAATATGGTGTTTGGCTCCACAGTTCTTCAGGTACTTTATATTATCATCTACACTTGCAACCATAAGCTGCATTTTAAATTTCTGCGCATAATTTATATATCATCTTGGAGTACACATTTTGTACTAATATTATGTTCTATGCTCAATGAAGAGTTTCTCCATGGATGGCCTATCAATGGTGCTGGATTCTGTCAAGATCTTATATATCCAAATGAATAGTTTTGATCTGAACAAGATTATTGTCTTGTTGCAATGCTTTCCATGTCTGGAGAAGTTGTATATAAAGGTGATAATTTCACGCACATTGGAAGCCCACATATAGTGTACTAGAATTAACCATTCAGCTGTTGCTCTTTCGACACTCTTCTTTTAGACCTTAACTGTTTTCAATCTTCATGTCTATTTAGGCAACAGGACGGGGTAAGAAAGTTATAACCAATCGGTGGATTCGTAAGCATCGGGATTTTCTCACTTCTGATGAAATTCGATTGAAGACAATAACGCTGGGACGATATGTAGCCAACTGTGCAAACACAAGATTTGTCACATTCTTCCTGCTGAATGCGAGGTTACTATTGTCCATCAGGCTTAAGTTTATCAGCAGCATGGTTTTGACGGATGGGTATGTCGAAGAGCAAAAAAAGGAGTTTCAGGTGGGCAAAAGAGCTTCTGAACGTGCCGGGCTTCTATTTACAACATATTGTGGTCATAATACAGTAAATTTTACGACCCAGGATGTTCATTCTATGGACCTGACCGATCCATTTGACTGTGACTGCCAAAAACTGTGCTGGAATTAGATGTTGTTGCCCTTTTCAATCTGGGTTTTTTGTAAACCTGATGAACAATTAACCCTCGTGCTTTTGTACAGTTTGTAAGTTGGAGTTACATGTTCCTGCCCTTTTCAACTCGGCTGTGACTGTCATATTTTCTTTGAAACAAGGCAAATGGCTTGCCATTCGTTTAATTTAGAGTGAAATATTGTAACAAATCCCAACCAAGGGAAATAACATCACTCTCGCCGGCTGCTTGAGCTCACTGTGCATTACAGAAGCCAAGTGATTAGCCCCCACCAGCACCCACAAACTTATTTCGAACTAGCACATCAAATGGGCTGTAAATTTTCATAGGAAAGGCTGCATGACCGTGACAGATTTGGATTCTGACATTTGGGACCCACGAGGAAATAGCCTATCCAAGGTGGTGTCGACTTACTAGCCAGTTAACCAACAATTCTGCCTACCAGCCGTTGGATTGACATCCAACATCTGTCGTGTATCTTCTATCTCTTGTCTTCTTCTTCCTCCAGCCGCCCAAACCAAACCACCCCGCTGGCTCCGCCTGCTCCCGCCCCCGTGGCTGGCTGTGCCTCCGCCGCCCTACCGTACGTACCCTCCAACATTGGCCAGTCCATCCCTCTATTCCCCCACACGTCCTGTTATTCTCCGGCGACGTCAGCCCCAACACGCACCCATACCCGAACCAGTCAACCCTCGTACTCCCCTCCGCATACGACTGGACCGGCGCATCTTCAACGGCTCCTGTTCGTTCCGTCCGAGGCCTCGCCGTCGTCCTCCGCCTTGCGGCCTTGGTTCGCTCGCCGTGCGCGGTGCGCCGCCCTCTTGGGTTGTCAATGTCGTCAACAACCGAGAGGAACAAGGAGATGACTGTATGTGGAGAGGATGACAGTAGGGACCCACCAGCATCATGGCAGTACGTAAGCAAGTGCCTCTATAGTACAAGCCCAAAAATATGGTTCCTCCTAATGGTTGGACATCTGGGGCTCACGCCATTGTCAACGTAGTCAATAAACGAGAGAATTACACTACGAGCGGCTGACACCAGGGACCCAGCAAGTCGCACAGTTTTTTTTGAGGAACAAGCAGTTATTATTTATACTAGTTTTAGCGACGGATCAAGGTAAAAACGGGGCTGTGCGGGGGCTATGGCCCGTCTAGCCAGGGTTTTATTTATGTTTACCACATCATGAGCCCAGTTGTGTTTTTTTCTTGCTGGAAATGGCTAGCCCAGTTCTATTTTTTAAAGAAATATCCAAACAAGGCCTACTTGCTTTATCGGCACTGCTGGGCTGCAAATCTTTCAAGACGAGGAGAGTTTCATTTGGTTTGCCCAGAAATGGGCTGTACATTTTTAAAACACATCAAACCGTGAATTAGTTTCAATTTCTTTTCATTACAAGATCTTAAATTCCATTGATTTTTATGCGTGGACAATTATTTGGATTTTATATTTATATAAATTATTTTTCAAAATAGTTTGAATGTGAATCGATATTTCTGGATTAAAAACAGTTGACCGCACCAAAATATGCAAAATTTTGTATACTTTTTAACCGTGGCCACAATATGGGGTGTAATGCTAACAAAAAGAAGATGGGCTCCAAAAAAATTCTTAAGAATTAACAAATGGGCTGTACATTATTAGAAATAATGGCAGATGGCCTGTATGCTGTTTTCCACAGATTTGAGGCTGACTTGTGCGCCTACTATAGGTTGACGCGTATGCTTTCATAAAAAAAGGTTGATGCACACGCAACGCCCTGTCAACTTAGTCAACACACGAGAGCAATGACTGTTGGATGTCCATCCAACGGCTTTCGTGCTTCTTCAATCTCTCCTCTTCATGCTCCAGCCGCTCAAACAAGCACCGACGGGACTGCCTGCTCCCTCCTCCTGCGGCCGGCTATGCTGCCGCACAGACCTCACGGCCCCACCGTACTCCCATCGCTGGCCTAGCCATCCCTCTACTCACCCACACATGTTGTTATTCTCCGGCGACAACAGACGAACCAGTAAACCCTCGTACTCCTCCGCATGGGAAACAACTGCCGAGTATTCCCTGGCTCCATGTCATTCCCTTCCTAGGCTGTCGGTCTACTAGAGTAGGGGTACCCTAGTATCCCGAACTTGTGCACGGGCAGTCGCAGCACCCCGCGGTAAGGCTTGCCGGGTGACCGCCAAGGTCCTCCACGGTTCCTTTGGAGCCATTCAAGAACAAAGTATTCAAGCCAAGGAGACAAGGCCCCGGCAAGAGGAGCTTGCCGGGAAGGTCAACCAAGGCATCTCAAGGAACTGCCCCACCCCACTGTCCCGGCTATACCCCGACGACAAGCTTCCGGACGCCGACAAGGACAACTGACCGCGGCCAAGGCACTGCCCAAAACTCGTACCCGCGCTCCTGCACATCCACCAACGTGTCCATCATATGCGCGTGGCAAGATTTGTGCAGCCAGTCGGCGCGAGGTGGCAATCGACGCTGACAGATTGCCATCGTGGCAAGCGGTGGCGCCCCTGACGTTCCCTTTTGCACTGTTTGGGCGACGCAGACGGGCATTTAATGCCCTTGTCCCCTGCCGTCAGGTTAGGTAGGATACACTGTTCAGGTAGTTGTACCAACCGCAACACCTTTTTCCATTTTTGCCCTCGTCTACGTTGCCACCTGTCGGTGACCCTTGAGGAAATAAAAGGAGGCCCATGCGCAACGTAGAGGGGGGTTCGACACCAGAAAACACTCGCGCTCGGTCTCGTTAGCAGCTAGTGTGTACTGTAGCATTTAGCGCTCCCGAGCAAGAACTCAATGCACTCAGACATGCAGCAGTAGGAGTATTATCTCTCCGGAGAGCTCCGAAGCTGGGTAAACCGCTCGTGTGCTTCGCCTCGATCTGCTCTTCGTGCGATCTCCGCCCCCCGCCAAATCGAAAGGGGCTCAGTCCGCCGGCCCCATAGGTGTTCGTGGGTCATCCTCCCCGACATCTTTGGTGCGCCAGGTAGGGGGCGTCGAGGCTGTGTGAACCTGATCCGGCGTTCACACGAGCTAGATCTTCATCTTCTTCATCTTCTTCATCGACATGCCGCCGAAGAGGAAGGCCTCGGAGGTAGCCGCTCCGTCCACGTCGATCCCACCGCCACCGGAGCAAACAGGTGGTGGGGTAGACGCCGACGGAGGAACGGGCGTCGACGAGGTTGCTCACGGTGCTGCCAAGTCCAAGGACAAGGCTGCGCATACCTCGGCGTCCGTACATGCACCGCGCCCATCTCAGGAGGCGCGGGACCGACAACGTCATGGTACTCGCGGTACCATACGTTCGTTGGACCAAGATCGAGCTGGTGGATCTTGGGATGCTCAAGACCAGCATGCACGCCAACATGCTGGCACGAGCAAGACACGGTCGCCTGGACGGGATACTGCTCCTTCTAACATAGTTAGAAGTCCGAGCATATCCCGCTCCTCGCACCGTTCACCACTGCCACCCACCACTCCAGCAGAAGCTTTGGCGAGAGCTCAACTGCTCCTGGATTACCCTCCAACGGCAGACAAGATCGACGAATGGAGGGCCACCATTCAGAGTCTCATCGGCTTCGCCAACGGCGACACTCCACGGCAGCCGAGTACCTCGCAGCCGCGGCAAGATTGCCAGGCATGAGCCGATGGCGACAAAACCGGTGGGGGTGCGACCACCATGCACTCTCCGCCCCGAAGGCCAAGATCGCCGACTCGCCGGATCAACCTCGACAGCGACTCCACCACGTCATCAGACCCACGAGCTCGTCGCGATCAGCGCCAAGTTCTTCACGAACGACAGCAAGAAGACGCTCGTACTCGCATCAAGCGCTGAAGAGAAGCGCGGCGTCAATCAGACCAGCGCGCTGGGACCTCTGTCGACATGCATGCGCTAGGAGAACCAGACGACTTGCCCTACGCGGTAGGTTGCCCTGTGTTCACTCGTGAGCTGCGGCAAGTCCAGTGGCCCAAACGAAGAATTTCAAGCCAGACGTACCAGAGAAGTACGACGGCAAGTCACATCCGTCGTAGTTCCTCAGCATCTACACCATCGCGGTGCAAGCTGCTGGGGGGCGGGACGACAAGATCCTTGCCAACTACTTCCCGCTGGTGCTCAAGCCCAATGTCAGGTCCTGGCTCATGCATTTGCCGGATAACTCCATATCCTCCTGGGCAGATCTATGCCATCAGTTTGTCGGCGCCTTTACAGGCGGCCACAAGCCTCATGGCCAAGAGAGCGACCTTCATCTGCTCGCCCAGAAGGAAGGAGAGCCCCTGCGCAAGTACAGTCAGAGATTCAGCCGTGTACAACACAACATCCCAGATGTCCACCCTGCCGCGGTCATCAGCGTGTTCCATCAGAACGTGCGAAACCGCAGGATGCGGGAGGAGATGGCGATGTGAAAGATCAGAGACGTCAGTGAGCTATATGCCCTGGCCGACAAGTGTGCACATGCTGAGGAAGGGAGGAAACTCCCAGGAGAGAATACAGGAGCAGGAGGATCTGACAGCGAGGATGCTGCCCCGGCAAAGAGAAACCGGTGGCAGAACAACAGGAAGAAGAAAGGCAAAGATGTGCTAGTCGTTGAGCAGTCCGACAACGGAGGTGGCGCCAAGGAAGCCGAAGCTGTGGCGGCCGTCGACAAGCAGGATGGCGCCAACAAACAATACTGCAAGATCCACCGCACCAAGGGCCATGATCTCCAGAGCCGCAAGAAGGTCGAGCAGCTTGTCGAGCAGCAAAAGGCTGAATACGAGCGACACGACAAGGAGAAGGCCCAAGAAGGTACTGGAGGATCCGGCAAGAAGCGCCCCGGCTGGGGAGGACGCCGCGACAAGGCCAAGCAGCGGCAAGGAGACAGACCTCCCCGCGGCCGCGACAAGGATGAAGATGACGACGATGATGAACATATGGATGATGACGAGACTGGTGAGCAGGAGTTCCAGAAAGCCACAGAGGTCCTGTGCATTGACGGCGGTGCTTCTCTGCATACTTCACACCGCCAGCTCAAGCAGTGGGTGCGGGAAGTTAATGCGGCAGAGCCACCCGTCGAGTCACGCAAGCCTCTGAAATGGTCCAGCACGCCTATCATCTTTGATATTGAGGACCACCCTGATCGCATAACTGCGGTCGGGTGCTTGCCGATGTTGGTTTCACCAACTATCCGCAACCTCAAGGTCACTAAGATGCTAGTTGACGGCGGGGCCGGCTTGAACCTGATCTCCTCCGCGGTACTTCAGAAACTCCAGATCCCTGACAGCGAGCTCGAAGAGACCGGCACATTCCAAGGAATCAATCCGGGAAGGAGCAAGCCGAAGGGAAAGATCACGTTGCCGGTGACATTTGGCAGCGAGTTGAACTTCAGGACTGAGAGGGTCACTTTTGACGTTGCTGACTTTCGATTGCCTTACAATGGGATACTCGGATTCATGGCAGCCTCTCACTATGCATACAACATGCTAAAGATGCCAGGCCCGATAAGTGTCATCTATGTCCCTGGCGACAAGAAGGATGCTCTTATCTGTGCCGACAAGATCTACCGGGAAGCAGCAGCCGCAGCAGATCGCAAGTCACTTGCTGTTGAAGCTCTCGGGGGGAAGAAGAAGACCAAGTCCGGCAAGAGTTCTGATGCCCACTCCGGCAAGCGCACCTCTTCGGAGTGCTCCGCTACCGTCGAGGACGCACCATCGAGCTCCACCGGCAAGCGTAAGAAGGCGATGGCAGCTCCGCCAGAGACAAAGAAGGTGTCCGCCAAGGAGGACGGCACTGGTGGTACCTTCACCATCAGTGCCACTCTCGACCCTAAATAGGAAAGCGCGCTCGTTGCTTTCCTGCGGGCGAACGTCGACGTGTTTGCGTGGCAACCGTCTGACATCCCCGGTGTTCCCAGGAAAGTAATCGAGCACCATCTTGCTATCTGTCCTCATGCGCGGCCCGTCAAGCAGAAGGTCAGGAAACAAGCAGTGGAGCGCCAAGAATTCATCGCAGAAGAAATCAAGAAGTTGGAAGTAGCAGGCCTTGTCAGAGGAGTGCTCCATCCTACGTGGTTGCCAATCCTATAGTCGTGCGCAAGGCAAACGGGAAATGGAGGCTTTGTATCGACTTTACCGATGTCAATAAAGCTTGTCCCAAAGACCCATTTCCCTTACCGCGCATTGACCAGATTGTTGACTCCACAGCCGGATGTGACTTGCTTTCATTCCTTGACGCATACTCAGGGTATCATCAGATCTTCATGGCAGAAGAGGATGAGGAGAAGACCACATTCATCACTCCATGTGGCACGTACTGTTTCGTACGGATGCCTTTCGGTTTAAAGAATGCTGGTTCAACATTTGCAAGGGTAGTCCATGACGCTTTTGAGCCACAAATGCACAGAAATGTGGAAGCCTACATGGATGACATAGTGGTCAAGAGCAAGGACAAGGCAACTCTGATTCAAGATTTAGATGAAACTTTTGCAAATCTGCTTTGTCAGTTTTGTGCAGAAGAGAATGGTGCAGCGCCCAGTCTACTTTGTCAGTTCCCTTCTACAGGTGGCTAGGTCAAGGTACTCTGGTGTGCAGAAATTGCTTTTCGGCCTTCTCATGGCCTCGAGAAAGCTGCACCATTACTTCCAAGCACATGAGATCATAGTTGTCACTCGTTTTCCGCTGAAGAGGATACTGCAGAATCCAGAAGCAACATGCAGGATTGTCGAGTGGGCACTGGAACTGTCAAGCTTTGGCCTCAAGTTTGAGAGCACTTCAACTATCCAGAGCAGAGCATTGGCAGAATTCATAGCAGAGTGGATGCCAACACTAGATGAAGAAATTCCAGAAAAGAGCATCCCCGTCAAGGAAGCAAGCAAAGAGTGGTTGATGTACTTTGCTGGTGCCTTCTCGTTGCAAGGCACCGGTGCGGGCGTGCTGTTTGTTGCACCCATCGGAGAGTACCTCAAGTACATAGTCCAGATGCACTTTCCCAAGGAGCAAGCAACAAACAATACCGCAGAGTATGAAGGTTTGCTTGCCGGTCTCAGGATCGCAGCAGACCTTGGGATTAAGAAGCTCATTGTCAGGGGTGACTCGCAGCTTGTCGTCCGCCAAGTGAACAAGAATTATCAGAGTCCGTTGATGGAAGCCTACGTTGATGAAGTGAGAAAACTAGAAGAGCACTTTGACGGCCTACAGATGGAACATGTTCCAATAGCTCAGAACGACATTGCCGATGGCCTGTCGAAGTGCGCTGCACTTAAGTTACCTGTGGAACCAGGGATCTTTGTGCTCAAACTGACTCAACCGTCCGTAACACCATCAACTGGACAGAGCAAGAAGAGGAAGTTGATTTCTGGTGACTACTTTCCGGCAGAGCTCCCCGAAGCCGCCGCCAAGAAGGTCCCCAAGATCAACACCAAGAGTGCTGAGGAGCAATCTGCTCCGGCAAGCCCTAGGGTTTGTTCCGTTGAAGCAGACACTCCCGACAAGTTTTGCTCCGGCAAGCTTGCTGGGGAACGCCAAGCTCCGGCTGAGCCGCAGGTTCTCGCCGTAGAAGGGGATGTCCCCGCAGCAGCAGATGTGCCTTTAGTCTTTGTTGTCGAGCCACAAGCTCCAGCATGGGCACAGCAGATAGTCCGTTTCCTTCAGACAGGAGAACTTCCCGAAGAGCAAGAAGAAGCGGAAAGAGTAGCCCGGCAGTCAAGTATGTACCAGTTTGTCGACAACACACTATACAGAAGAAGACTCAACGGTGTGAAATTGAAGTGTATTCCCCGGGAAGATGGACAAAAGCTGTTGGCAGAGATACATGGAGGCATATGTGGTCACCACATTGGCGCAAGAGCACTTGCCGGCAAAGCATTCCGGCAAGATTTCTTTTGGCCGACAGCCCTCCAGGATGCAACTGCACAAGTAACCAAGTGTGAAGCGTGCCAGTTCCATTCCAAGCAGATACACTAGCCAGCTCAAGCTCTCCAGACGATCCCTTTATCCTGGCCATTTTCGGTCTGGGGGCTCGACATCCTCGGCCCCTTTCCCCGAGCTGTCGGGGGCTTTGAGTACTTGTACGTTGCAATCGACAAGTTCACAAAGTGGCCGGAAGTGGAAGTAGTGAGGAAGGTGACAGCACAGTCAGCAGTCAAGTTCTTCAGGTCGATTGTTTGCCGCTTCGGGATCCCTAACAGGATCATCACCGACAACGACACGCAATTCACGAGCCGCACCTTCATGCAGTACGTCCAAGATCTTGGCGCCAAGGTCTGCTTCGCTTCTGTTGCTCATCCGAGAAGCAACGGTCAAGCGGAGAGGGCAAATGCTGAAGTGCTGCGCGGGCTCAAGACCAGGACTTTCGACAGGCTGCGCAAGTGCGGAAAGAACTGGATTGAGGAGCTGCCGGTGGTTCTTTGGTCGATCAGGACGACGCCAAATCGAGCCACTGGCCAGACACCTTTTGCTCTAGTCTATGGAGCAGAGGCAGTTCTCCCCACGGAACTCGTATACGGGTCGCCTCGAGTGCTCGCTTATGATGAGCTTGAGCAAGAGCAACTGCGACAAGATGACGTGCTGCTCCTTGAGGAAGACCATCTTCAGGCTGCTATACGAGGTGCTCGCTACCAGCAAGCTTTGCACTGCTACCATAGCCGCAAAGTTAGTGCCAGAAGTCTCGAGGAAGGCGACCTTGTTCTTCGGCGCGTTCAGTCCGCCAAGAATTCCAACAAGTTGAAGCCGAAGTGGGAAGGCCCTTACTGGGTGAAACGAGTCACTAGGCCTGGCGCTGTCCGCCTTGAGACCGAAGATGGCATTCCGGTGAGCAACTCCTGGAACATTGAGCATCTTCGTAAGTTTTACCCGTAGGGCGCGGTTGCCGAAACCTGTTCCGGTAACCACCTTTTTTACAAGTCTTGCAGCTGTTGCATGTAATCCTTTGTACAAAGCCGGGCGCTGACCCCGTGCATAAGTAAAGCTCATGTGCTCCGCACATCTTGTCGATTTCATGCTTTCTATTTTTTGCATGTGTTATCTGACACTTTGTGCAGTGCCTACCCCCGGTAAGCAATAACGAGCCGTAAGGCTCCATATCTTTATTTTCTCTTCTTTCTCTCTCTCAAAGAAAGGAAAGTTCCCTCGCCCACAAGTTTGCCGAGGGGAAAGGAGGAGATAATGGTGTGGACCAGGCGTCGTTCAAGAAAGTTTCGCCTTACCAGGAAGCAAACGACGGAAAAGCTAAGTTGCCAAAGTTTGAGCAATCAGTTTTAAAAATTTTAAGTTATCTTCCTCGAACGACCGTGCTTTGTATGGAAAACCTGTGCGCGGAGTAACCAACTCTTAGCTAGTTGCGCCCTTACTTTGTTTCGAGTCCGCTCAACAACTTAAGTGAGCCGCGACTAGTTGCGACAAGGTTTCTTGTCGGTAGCGGCACCGCCAGCAGGCCGCTGACGTCCCGCACTCAGCGCTCGCGGCTAAAGGTGCCTGCATCGGCAAGTTCCCTAAAAGCGTAAGGCAAAAACATACAAAGGAAGGAATCAAGTAAAGGAAATAACATAGCAATCGATACCCAAAATAAAGTTATATTACAAGATAGCTTATCGTAGCTCCAACAGAGTGTTCTCATAACATGATCAGCAGCGACAAGAAAAGGAGAAAATGGGCGGCCTAATCTACGCGATCGCCATCAACCCTCTTGATCTCGCTCACCTTGTCCACAATGGGTGCGACAAGGGTCTTGAGCGCCTCTAGATCAGCTTCTGGCGGCAGGGTCCTGAGGACGTTGGTGAGGTTGAGGCCTGGGTTGCGAAAGGCCACCTTCACCAACACCTTTTGAAGAGCTCCCACGCAGATTCTGCGCGACTCGTTGGCCAGCTGCTTTGGGATCCTCTCCCGGAGTCGCTGGAGGGCCGTCGCCACGCCTTTGAAGAACAAAGTGAGCTTGGCGCTGGGTTGGAGGTTCTCATCGGAGGAGTACCCGAAATCCTCCATCCCCAGCTGCGCCAGCTCCCTGTCGATGGCTGCGGCAACATCCACGAGACCCTCCGTCCAGTGCTCCACATTCTCCCTGAAGGTGTTCTGGGTGACGGCAGCACTTGCCAGCAGCGCCTCGTCGGTCTTGATCTGCTCCTTCAAGGCCACCTCCTGCTTCCTGGCGCCGTCCAGCGTCTTGGTCAAAGTAGCCAGCTTCAACTCAAGATCTGCATTGGAGTCCTTGGCGGCGCTAAGCTCCTTGCCCTTCTCGACGAGACTACCCTGCAGCTCGCCAAGGGTGTAGGCGTCCTTCTCGCGCTCATGCTTGAGCGCGGCAAGCTCTTCGCCGCTCGTCTTGAGATCGGCCTCCAGCTGCGCCACCTTCGTCTCCAGCTCCTTCTTGGCGGCCTCGGCAGCTGCGGCCGCGTCCTTTGCTTCGTTGAGAGCCCTGCCGAAAGTTTGCTCGCTTGCAGCAAGCTCCTCCTCATGGCTGTCAAGATTGACCTTCCGCTGCGCCAACTCGCCCTCCCGCGCAAACAGCTCCTCGGCGACAAGCCGCTGTTGCTCTTCGGCTTCAGCCTTCTCGAGGAGGAAGGCTTTCCGCGCCTCGGCGAGTTGCTCCCGCTCCTCTGCCAAAGACCGGAGAGCTTCCTGGTTATGGCCCTGGAGCTCCTCCGCGTGCTTCTCGATGTCCACTCCCGCCTTCGCGACAAGCGCTTCTCGGGACTCCAGCTTGGCCTGCCGAGCGCGGTAGAGCGACACCAGCGTCCGCAGCAGCCGCTCCTCCTCAGTCTCGTCGCTGCTGCTGCTCGGCGCGTCAACCAGCGTCAGCCCAGCGGAGGCGAGCACCTCTCCATCAAAGGTTTCTCCTTCGACCGGCGCCCTGGAGCTTGACGCCCAGGGGAGCTTGATGAAGATGCCATCGCCGGCCTTCAAATAAGCGCCGGGCTGGGGCTCTTCGGAGCCTGACGCTGAGGCAGCGGCGGAGGGATCGGCGGTCGGCATAGCGCATTGCGCTCCTGCGGCCTCGGGGCCGTCAGTGCGATCGCCGGACCCCTCGCCAGCTTGTGCGGCGGCAGCCTTGGCAGCCTCTTCGCTTGCGGGATCATCAGCGCCAGCTCCTTCTTCGGTGGCGACGGCGTCATCAGCATTGCCGCGCGCGTTCTCCTCGCCGGCGACCTCGGTCTCCATCGGCTCCGTGGTAGATGGATCTGACGACCGGAAAAGGGAGAGAAGTCAAGCAAATATCCATAAAGAAAATCAGAAGAAGAAGAACCCAAGGGAAGTTTTCAAGCAAAAGGATTACCTGTGCTGGGCTCTACAGTCGTGGTCTCCACCACCGGGGGGTCATTGGTGCTGCCCCTTGCCGGAGATCTTTCCCTTGCCGGAGAACGCTCCCTTGCCGAGGAATCCTCCCTTGGCGGTGTAGTCGAAGCAGATGTCATGTCGGGGGCAGCTTCCGGGCGCTCCTGGTGAGGCTGTTCTACTCCTACACAAACCAATAATCAGATGTCAGCAAAGAAAGAGCACCCATGCGCGCCTAACAGCGGGAGGTAAACCATATACTTACGCTAGGGGCTGCGCTGGGGGCTGCCTTGGGGAATGATTGCCAGGTCCGGCAAGGTGGTCTCGGGCGCACCCCCTGCTGTCGCGGTGGGTTCGTCCTCGATGACAATCACCGGGACCTTGGCTCTCTTCGCCGCTCTCTGGGCCAGAGTCCTGAAAAGGAATGAGTTCGGAGTAAAGCAAATCAGATACAAGACAAAACAACAAGAATTGAAGAACTACAAGTACAACAAAGAATCTTACTCTTCTTCTTCCTCGTCAGAGCTGAGCGCAGAGAGGTCGAAGTCCGGCCCACCTCCGGCACGACGAGGCAGAGGAGTGGGTTCCCTTAACCGCTTGGTGGGGGCAGCGGCAGGATCAGAAGCGGTGGTCCGGGAGGACCCCGCTCCGGTTGCCACAGCGGCGTGAGACGCTCCCGCGGCCTCAGTGCTTGCCACGGTGGAGCGTGTCGCGCGGCGCGACGGCTGTTGACTCCTCTGCCGCCCTGCTACGTCCCCAACCTTCCGGAGACGCCTTCTTGGTGGAGCTGGGGGCTCTGCTTGCGGCGGGCTGTCCGAAGACGAGGGGGAAGAGGAGTCGGTCTTCGACGAGCCGCTCGCACCCTCGGCGGGCTCGCTTGACTCGGCTTCAGGCTCGGCAAGCTCTCCCTCGCCGGCAAACTCCTCTCGCTCGGCAAGGCTTGCCGCCTCTGCTGCCTCTGCCTCCTCCACGGTGAATCCAAACTCACCCGCGGCAGCGGCTGCCGCCGCCTCTTCCGCCCTAGTGGTGATGTGCTGCACCTCCGCATCGTTGGTGTCGCGGGTGAGGCTCTTCAGCTCATCGGAGCGGACCAGCACTTCTACCAAGCCGTCGAAGAACTCCTGCACGACGTCGTCTGCAGGCTCTTGCCAAGTTGGGACAATTCCATGTGAATCGCACAGCGGCATCATTGCACGGATGCGGTCGAGCGAGGAGTTGTTGCACAGCGGAACGACACCCTTCGGCAACCTGAACCATTCGGTATGTTGAGGGTCGTGCTTGAACAATTCCTTGAGCATCGCGTCCAGCTCCAGGACAGTGAAGTTGAAGTTGAGGCCCGGGCGCAGCCTCATGATGTCCGCCGGGCCCCTGAACTCCCAGGCGGGTCTCCTCCTCTCCTGCAGGGGGCGATGCGGCGGCGAAGAAAATCTGCGCCAATGGCGCCTACAGTAAGCCCGGCAAGCCTGAGGTGCAGGATCCGGGTGACAGCAATCTTCAACCTATCGTCTTCCGAGGCCACGCTGCTCCAATCGTTGCCGCGCACTACTGGGGCTTGGCTCTGGGTGGTAAATGGCTGCGGGTTCTCCTCAACAATCCAGCACCAGTCTGCTCTCCATTCCTCCCACTTGCCGCGGAGCTCTCCCTCCAGATAAGCTTCCTTCTTGTCGGCTCTCGAGATCCAGGCGATTCCGCCGGATAGAGGCTCCCCTCTCTCAACCCGGGGCATAAAGAAGTGGTGGAATAGAGCTACATTTGGGTGGAGTCCGACAAAGTTTTCGCAGAGATGTGCGAAAACTGTCATGGTCAGAACGACATTGGGGGTGAAGTCAAGGAGGTGGAACCCGTAGGTGTTCATGATGTCGCAAAAGAATTCAGAGAAAGGCGGGCAGAGCCCGCAGTAGAAGAACAACGCGAAGTAGGGATATCCATACGGAGCCCGTTCCGAAGCGGCGGCAGAGAGTACCTTCGTGCGCGGATGCGCTCGCGTCTCTGTCGACCAGAAGAGGTAGTAGTACTCCCTCAGCTCCTTCGCGGCGAGCTTGGGGGGGAAGGTTGTCCGCTCCTTTCGCAGTGCCACGAGCCGCTGCGCCTTGGTCGACTTCACGCCCTTCCCCTTGCCGGATTTCGGAGCCATGGCGGAGGTGGTGGGGGAGATCGACGGCGTTGGTGGTGCTGGTGGCGATGGGGGGCGGAGCGCTGTTCTCTTTCGGCTTTGGGAGAAGGGGAGAGCAGCGGAGATTTCTGAGATTGGATTAGCAACTGGCGAGATGGGTGAACTGCCCCTGTTTCCCCTGCTTATAAAGGGGGAGGGGGCGGACGTTCCGTCTTTCCGAATAAATAACCACCCATGATCTCTCCCACGACGCCGCATTCAACGCGTGCCGTTCGGGGAGGGCATGGTGGATACAGAGTAAGATACGGCGTAACCCAGGCCGCGCGTGCCCGTGCCCTGTTTTGGGCCTGGACCAACAGCGCTCGGCACCGTGTGTGGCCCAGGCCCGGGGGCTCCTGTCGGTGTACTTGAGTAGGGGTACCCTAGTATCCCGAACTTGTGCACGGGCAGTCGCAGCACCCCGCAGCAAGGCTTGCCGGGTAACCGCCAAGGTCCTCCATGGTTCCTTTGGAGCCATTCAAGAACAAAGTATTCAAGCCAAGGAGACAAGGCCCCGGCAAGAGGAGCTTGCCGGGAAGGTCAACCAAGGCATCTCAAGGAACTTGCCGCGACGCGCCATGCGTCCCGGCAAGGCCCGGTGAGCGACAAGCTTCCGGACGCGACAAGACAACGACCGCGGCAAGGCGCTTGCCGCGGCAAGCTACTACTCTGTACCCGCGCTCCAGCACATCCACCAACGTGTCGCCCTGGGACCTTTCCAGGTGCGCGTGGCAAGAGGCTGTGCAGCCAGCGGCGCGAGGTGGCAAGCGACGCTGACAAGATTGCCATCGTGGCAAGCGGTGGCGCCCCTGACGGTCCCTTTTTGCACTGTTTGGGCGACGCAGACGGGCATTTAATGCCCTTGTCCCCTGCCGTCAGGGTTAGGTAGGATACACTGTTCAGGTAGTTGTACCAACCGCAACACCTTTTTCCATTTTTGCCCTCGTCTACGTTGCCACCTGTCGGTGACCCCTTGAGCATATAAAAGGAGGCCCATGCGCAACGTAGAGGGGGGTTCGACACCAGAAAACACTCGCGCTCGGTCTCGTTAGCAGCTAGTGTGTACTGTAGCATTTAGCGCTCCCGAGCAAGAACTCAATGCACTCAGACATGCAGCAGTAGGAGTATTATCTCTCCGGAGAGCTCCGAAGCTGGGTAAACCGCTCGTGTGCTTCGCCTCAATCTGCTCTTCGTGCGATCTCTGCCCCCCGCCGAACCGAAAGGGGCTCGGTCCGCCGGCCCCATAGGTGTTCGTGGGTCATCCTCCCCGACATAGGCCTCGCCTCGTCCACTGCCCTGGTGCTCTTGGCGCGGCCTGGTCAACGTGGTCAATGAACGACATCCATCGGAAGTGGACTTTACATGGAGAGGCTGACAGCTGGGTCCACGGCCGCACGCAAGGAAATGCCTCCTTATTACGCGCAAAATAATGATTCCTCCACCTGACAGCTAGGACCCACAGGAAGGGCCTTTGTATTTTGCGAAAAAAACATTCCCCCCGCTGACAGGTCGGACCCACCAGCTATATCTTTGCACGCAAGGAAGTGCCTCCTTATTACGCCCAAAAAATGAATATCCCCCTGCTAGCTGGGACCCACCATATTGTTGGGCTGACTTGTGGGCCTACTAAGTTGACGGGTACGGAGGGCTTTGTCAACTTAGTCAATACTCCAGTGACCGTATGATGTCCATCCAACGGCCAAAGTGCTTCTTCAACCTCTGGTCTTCTTGCTCCAGCCGCCCAAAGCAGCGTGATAACCCACAAGTATAGGGGATAGTTGTAGCCTCTTTCGATAAGTAAGAGTGTCGAACCCAACGAGGAGCTAAAGGTAGAACAAATACTCTCCCAAGTCCTATCGGCCACTGATACGACTCAACGCACGCTTGACGTTCGCTTTACCTAGGACAAGTATGAAACTAGAGGTACTTTGTAGGTGTTTTTGGATAGGTTTGCGAGAAAGTAAAGTGCGAGTAAATAAAGACTAAGGGCTGTTAAGATAAAGAAGCAATAAAGTAAATGGCGAGTGTGGAAAAGTGGTGGTAGGAGTTGTGAAATTGTCGCTAAGCAATTGACTATGTTACTAGACCGGTAATCACTATTGCAATTCTATTTGAGGGAGAGCCATAAGCTAACATACTTTCTCTACTTGGATCATATGCACTTATGATTGGAACTCTAGCAAGCATCCGCAACTACTAAAGATTCATTAAGGTAAAACCCAACCATAGCATTAAAGCATCAAGTCCCCTTTTATCCCATACGTAAACAACCTACTTACTCGGGTCTGTGCTTCTGTCACTCACGCCACCCACCATAAGCAAATCATAAACATATTGCAAACCCTACAGCAGGAATCCCTCACGCTTGCGCGACATGGAGGGCACAATAGGACAACACCAATAATAAAACATGCAACTCAAACCAATCATAGCAATTCATCAATCACCGATAGGACAACAAAGATCTACTCAGACATCATAGGATGGCAACACATCATTGGAAAATAATATGAAGCATAAAGCACCATATTCAAGTAGAGGGTACAACGGGTTGCGGGAGAGTGGACCGCTGGATATAGATGGGGGAAGGTGATGGAGATGTTGGTGAAGATGACGGCGGTGTTGGTGAAGATCGCGTTGATGATGATGGCCCCCGGCGGCATTCCGGCGCCACCGGAAGCAAGGGGGAGAGAGCCCCCCTTCTTATTCTTCTTCCTTGACCTCCTCCCTAGATGGGAGAAGGGTTTCCCCCCTGGTCCTTGGCTCCCATGGCATGGGAGGGGCAAGAGCCCCTCCGAGATTGGATCTATCTCTCTGTTTCTGCGTTCTCAGATTCTACCCCTTCATCGTTTCCATTATATCTGGAGATCCGTAACTCCGATTGGGGTGAATCTTTCGCCCAGATCTTTCTCATAAAATTATATTTCTTGCACCAAAAGAAGAGCGTCAACCGCCTTACGGGTGGACCACGAGGGTCAGGGGCGCGCGGGGGGTAGGGCGCGCCGCCCTACCTCGTGACCACCCTGGACACCGTTTCGCGTTGATTTTACTTCCAGAAAATCATAAATATTCCAAAAAAATCTCCGTCCGTTTTTATCCCGTTTGGACTCCGTTTGATATTGGGTTTCTGCGAAACAAAAAACATGCAACAGACAGAAACTGGCACTGGGCACTGGATCAATATGTTAGTCCCAAAAATAGTATAAAAAGTTGCCAACAAGTATATGAAAGTGAATAATATTGGCATGGAACAATCAAAAATTATAGATACGACGGAGACGTATCACAGCGCTGGTCGTGCCGCCTGCTCCTACCTCCCGTGGCCGGCTGTGCTACCGCGGAGGCCTCACCGCCCCGATACTACTCCCACCACTGGCCAGGCCATCCCTCCACTCACCCACACCCCCTGTTATTCTACGGCGACGGCAACCTCACACCGCAGCCGAACCAGTGAACGCTCGTACTCCTCTCCGCGTGGGCATCCACTGCCGTGTCTTGCCCGGCTCCGCGTCGTCCCCTTCCTAGGCCTCGCCGTCGTCCACCGCCATGGTGCTCTAGGCGCGGCGTGGTCAATGTGGTCAACGACCGACTTCCAT
The DNA here is from genome assembly GCF_018294505.1 of Triticum aestivum. Classification (NCBI taxonomy): domain Eukaryota; kingdom Viridiplantae; phylum Streptophyta; class Magnoliopsida; order Poales; family Poaceae; genus Triticum; species Triticum aestivum. The sequence continues at coordinate 211,338,248 of NC_057801.1, forward strand.
CGGAAGAGTACTGTACGTGGAGAGGCTGACAGCTGGGTCCACGGCAGCCGCAAGGAAGTGCCTCCTTATTACGCAGAAAATAATTATTCCTCCACCTGACAGCGGGGACCCACCGGACGGGCCACCAGTATTTTGCGAATTTTTTTTGCCCCCTGACTGTTGGGACCCACCGGATGGGCCACCGTATTTCGCGAAAAACGTTCCCCCCGCTGTCAGCTCGGACCCACCGGAAGTGCCTCCTTATTACGCACAAAAAAAATGAATACTCCCCCGGCTAGCTGGGACCCACCTTGGTGGGAGGCTGACTTGTGGGCCTACTAAGTTGACGGGGACAAAGGGCTTTGTCAACTTAGTCAATATGAACGATTCTAGCTCCAGTGACCGTACGATGTCCATCCAACGGCCGTAGTGCTTCTTCAACCTCTGGTCTTCTTGCTCCAGCCTCCCAAAGCAGCGCCGGTCGTGCCACATGCTCCTGCCTCCCGTGGCCGGCTGTGCTGCCGTAGAGACCTCACCGCCCCTACTATTCCCACCACTGGCCAGGCCCTGCGGCGACGACAGCCTCACACCACAGTCGAACCAGTGAACCCTTGTACTCCCCTCGGCGTGGGCTTCCGCTGCCGCATCTTCCCCGGCTCTGCGTCGTCCCCTTCCTAGGCCTCGCCGTCGTCCACCGCCGTGGTGCTCTCCGTGCGGCGTGGTCAATGTGGTCAAGGAACGACTTCCATCGGAAGAGTACTGTACGTGGAGAGGCTGACAGCTGGGTCCACGGCCACATCCCAGTTTCTTTGTGATTTGCCAAGTAAGTCGCTTTGTCAGGCCTGTTGGGCTGCAAATCTTTCAAGACGAGGAGAGCTTTCATTCAGCTGGCTGAGAAAATGGCCCATCAGTAATGAGAAATGGGCTGTACATTTTTAAAACACATCAAACCGACAATTAGTTTCAAATATCTTTTTTTTTCATTTCAAGATTTTAAATTACATTAATTTTTATGCGTGGAGAATTTGTTGGATTTTATATTGATATACATTTATTTTTAAAATCAGTTTGAATGTGAGTCGAAATTTCGGGATTAAAAACAGTTTGGACCGCACCGAAATATGCAAAATTTCGTATAATTTTTTAACCGTGGCCACAATATGGGCTGTAATGCTAACAAAAAGAATATGAGCTCCAAAAAACCTTAAGAATTAGCAAATGAGCTGTAAATTATTAGAAATAATGGCATGTATGCTATTTTCCACAGATTTGAGGCTTTCCTATAAAAAAGGTTGACGCACAAGCAGTGACTGTTGGATGTCCATCCAACGGCCGTCGTGCTTCTTCAATCTCTGCTCTTCCTGCTCCAGCCGCTCAAACAAGCGCCAGCGGGACTGCCTGCTCCCTCCTTCCCGCGGCCGGCTGTGCTGCCGCGCAGGCCTCACCGCCCCACCGTACTCCCATCGCTGTCCTAGCCATCCCTCTACTCACCCACACCTGTTGTTATTCTCCGTCAACGGCAGACGAACCAGTAAACCCTCGTACAGTCGTACTCCCCTCCGCGTGGGAAACAACTGCCGAGTCTTCCCTGCCTCCGTGTCGTCCCCTTCCTAGGCCTCACCGTCGTCCACCGCCGTGGTGCTCTCGGCGCGGCGTGGTCAATGCGGTCAACGACCGACTTACATCGTTAGAGTACTGTGCGTGGAGACGCTGACAGCTGGGTCCACTGCTGCAGCAAGGAAGTGCCTCCTTATTACACGCAAAATAATTAATTATTCCTCCACCTGACAGCGGGGACCCACCGGACGGGCCACCGTATTTCACAAAAAAAATGTTTCCCCCCTGACTGCTGGGACCCACCAGCTACACCTTCGCACGCAAGGAAGTGCGTCCGGGCAAAAATAAAAACGATTCGCCCCCCTGACTGCTGGACCCACCAGCTACATCTTCGCACGCAAGGAAGTGCGTCCGGGCAAAAAAAAACGATTCGCCCCCCTGACTGCTGGGACCCACCAGCTACATCTTCGTAGGCAAGGAATTGCCTGACAGTCGGGACCCACCTGGTCGAAGCGTACGTAGCATTGTCATTCTGGTCGCGGACATGTACGTACATACTGGTCAATGTAGAGGCGCGCACGTGTCGTAGTAGAGGCGCGCACGTAGCATGTACACGCACGTACATCGGCGAGGGTGCAAGAAAGAAAATATGGCCACGTACGTACATACGGGCAGGGTCTCGAACGCCTACTCGCGCATACGTACATGGTTGGGTCGGAACAGAGAAACAACATCGTCGTCGTGTTCATGGGGAGCCAACCGGTTGGGTCGGAACGAAATGCATGGTCGTGTTCATCGGGAGGGCTTGGATGGAACAGGCGATGGAAACGAGGCCTGGCATACCGCACAACGGAGGAAACGGACCTCCTACGTTCGGAACAGGGTCCTATTGATCGGGAGGGGTGTGGCGTACCGCAAAACGGAGGAAACGGACCTCCTACGGTCGAAACGGGGGTCCTGTTGATCGGGAGGGGTGTGGCGTACCGCAAAACGGACGAAACGGACCTCCTACGGTCGAAACGGGGGTCCTGTTGATCGGGAGGGGTGTGGCGTACCGCAAAACGGACGAAACGGACCTCCTACGGTCGAAACGGGGGTCCTGTTCATCAGGAGGGGTGTGGCGTACCGCAAAACGGGACTCCACGGGATACTGTTCATCTCCACTGTCGACCTCCTCCAGCCTCCACGGGCTACCGTCGACCTCCTTCAGCCTGCACGGGCTCCTGTTCATCCAGCCTCCACCGGATACTGTTCAACCACCCCTCCACGGGCACCCCTCCACCGTCTACTGTTCATCCAGCCCTCCACACCACACGGTCCTGTTCAACCACCCCTCCACAGGCACCCCTCCACCGTCTACTGTTCATCCAGCCCTCCACACCACGGGTCCTGTTCATCTAGAGGCAACGCCACCGCTCACTGTTCATCCAAACCCCCCCCCGCAACACTCACTATTCATCCAATCAATCGGCTTCAGTTAGCAGCAGTAGCGAAGGAATCGCACCATCGGGTTCAGTTAACAGCCATCGATCGATCGATCGGGTTCAGTAACGCGTAGCCTGCAGTGCAATCGCTCGTGTTCAGTTAGAGCCCAACGCCTCGCTCGGGTTCTGTGAGAGCCAATGCCTCGCACACACACGTGCGTACGTGTACGAGAGAAACACGCATCGCTCAGCCCCCGACCTCCCACCGTAACCGGGAACTCCTTGAAATTTTTCTCCCCCTCGCTTCTACCACGGTTTTTTCTGTCATGGACGGCCCAAAGAATGTCATGCAGCTGCTCTCCGGCCCACCCGGGATGAAAAGCCCATTTTCTCTCATGATTTTTTGTCATAGAAGTAGGAGCCCACCACATCTATGATGATACCGGGTTTTGTCACAATTATCGTCATAGAAGTGTCATATGTATGACAGAAAAAAAATTCGTTCGGCCCAAAATGTCACAGATGTGTCTTTTTTTGTAGTGCTTGGTTCATCTAGAGGAGCTCGCTTTGGAGAAATCTGCCATCACCTAATAAATGGGAAGGGGGGGGTCCACCTCGAGGTGAGACAATCTATTTCTGGCCGTTGGATTGAGATCAAACGTTCCACACGCACTCACTTGTGTGAATCGGTATGGGGCAATCACATTGCGCCACGTGGCCCTGCCTTATCCACATGACTTCGGTTTAGTTTAATTAATTGGTAGTTTTATAGGAATATCCCATGTAACTTAGAAACATCATAACTTTTTTTGTAAGTCAAAAAATAGTGATATTTTTGTTAAATGATCCTTATGAATTGAACTTTCACCAAGACTAATAAAATTTAGAATTTGAATAGTTTAGAATTTGAATTCTAACAACATGATTTTAAATTTAAATACGACATAACTTGCTCATTTATAAATCCAAATTAATTGATTCTTTTTGCAAAATGGACCTGGTGAAATGTAGTTTTAACTTAGCTTATTGTAGTTTAATTTTAAATAATTTAAGCTTTGAGTTTAAATATAGTTTAGCAGCAGGCATAATTCAAATAGTATTAAGACCTAACTTAGTTTAACCTTGTAAAAAATATTTAGTGGAATAATTAGTTTGCAACATAGTTTAGAATCCTATAATTTGACTAGTAAATATTCTTGCATTTATAGTGACTTTAGGATTCCATTATTATTTTGTTTCGGTTCAACTTTCATTTGGCTATAATTTAAAACCTACTATTTATTTGGAGTTAATAATTGACTCTACGGTATTAAACTTAATCTGTGTTCAGTTTGAACTAAATTAAGATTTGGGTATGATTTGAACTTAGTGAATGATCTTGGATTTTATTGACTTCGTCTAAACTTGAATTAAAATAAATTAAATTAGTAATTGTTTTGGGTTTGTCTTTGACTTTAGTAGAATAATTATAACCTGAATTTAATTAAAACTTGAGGGGGGATCTGGAAGAGTATTAATTAAAAAATTATTTTAGTTTAAATTCAAATGAGGTGAACCTTATTGAATTGTAAGGCGAACGAGGTTGTTGAAGCCAAACAGCTTGTGTGCATTCAAACTCATGAAAGGCCAACAAGTTTGAATTGTTATTCGAACTTAAACATGGAATTGGTTATCCATTGTCCATAGAACATGGCTCCAGTTGGAGGATTCCTTTTGATAATTTTGGCAACCACAACTTGGCATCACATACTCCTTATGTGATAAACCCTTTTGCTATTGAAACTTGCATGTGAACCGTTATGTCACATATATTCCAAGTGACAACCACTATGTTATTCTCCAAACTCTTAAGAGTTAATACTGACACATGATCTCATAACACAATGACACTGACATCATGCACTGCACTTGTTGCATGTTGGTTTTGTATTGTATGGTTGTGAGATTGAAAAATCGCCAATACCAAACAAGTGGAACCGTTGATCATTATCACCTATTGTTTTGTTGCATGTAGTACTTCCCAAATAGGACTGAATGTTAGGAATGCTAAATTCTGCAACACCTAGTAGTTGAAAACTTAGGTCCATATACCTTGTCTTGTAACCATCGTTTTGTCTCTTAGATGATATTACATGGATTGGGTCAACACCTATTTTCAAAGGTTACTTTTGGATGACTACACTAGTGCAGAAACGGCTATATTCCCGGTCCGTAAGGCCCTTTAGTGTTGGTTCTGGAACCGGCACTAAAGGCCCACCACGTGACACGAGCCCGCGCTGGGGGCTGGAAGACCTTTAGTCCCGGTTGGTAACACTAACCGTGACTAAATGGTTTAGGGGTTTTTGGTTTTATGATTTATTTTTTCTTTTAATTTTGTGTTTTCCATTTAATTCTTTTTCATTTGAAACATATTTTACGCTACTACATATTGTACACGTTATGCATATATATGAATAGAATTTCTCATAGAACCGATCATATATATATCATCGAATTTCTCGCATGACCATTCACACACACACACACACACACACACACACACACACACACACACACACACACACACACACACACACACACACACACACACACACACACACATATATATATATATATATACAAGTTGGTATATACAATTTCTCCTACAATTTGCAGATCATTACATGGAGGCATTACTGCGGTAGCGGGTAATGGAATTCTCCTTTGGGATCTATGACATGGTCGAGCAATAATCCTGCTATTTCCTCTTAATCGCTCGTACACGATTCTCTGGTGGAGCTTATCGTGCATGTACTTCATCTTTAAAGAAGGAGATCAATATGCATGTATTAGTTGTGTGTGTATATATTAGATAATGATGTAAAAATTGTGAATAGTGTTCTGGTAAACGTACCCATTGTTGTCTATCATCTCTGCTCCTTTCGGACGCCATCATGCGAATGTTCTGGCAAATGTAGTATGCACATAAATCAGTCCCCGACGCCTGCTTCATGGCCTTTACTAGAATAGAATCAATCAGATAATAATTAACTAATCAAGCATGATAATGGTATTGAAACTAGAATTAAAGATATGTTAGCTAGCTAGCTAGTACTACTTAATTAATTACCTCGGGTCGACGTCGTGTCAGCTTTTGTTTCCATTGGCCATCAACCTGTTTGATGAACTTTTCCCAAGCCCTGCCCGCCGGCAAAGAAAATAAATAAAGGAATTATTAATTAGTTGATATCAGGAAATGCCGAACTTAAAGAGGCCGACATATGGTTCAATAATGATTGAAATTACCCGTCGATCATCCCCTTCATGATTTGGTAGTCAGTAGTTTCTTTAAGTAGTGAGTCCAGTACTTTAAATTTTCCCTCGTTAACTTGAATGATTAACAAGATCCAGTGGAAACTGCATGTGCACACGTTTGCATGTATAAATTAAGCGGGCATGTGCATAACTCATCAACTACCCTAATTAAACCCTCTACACTTATTAACATCTAGCTAGTAAGCAAAAACAGAATTTATAGTACAAGACAGTGTGACTCACCCGAAGTTGTAAGGAAGTAGTATATCTGGACAGGTATTTAGGCGCTTCAAGAACTCTAGCAAGCTTTTCTCTGTGTATGGTCGATCATATTCACGTGTCCAAGTCTCTTCATTAATGGTGTTTGGGTCAATGAACCCAATGCCATAGCGTCCAACTTTTTTCATTTCATACATCTTCATTCTGCATAATACCACAAAAAAGAATATAGTGAGGATAATTATAGGTAATGATCAACGAGCACTACAACTAGCTAGAGACTTAATTAAATTATAGAAAGAAATCACTTAAAGACAATAGCAACTGACGATAGATTTGTCGAATGCGTCTTGATTGAATAACTGAAACATTTCTTGAAACTCAACCCACAAATCTTTTTCATGAAAGTAATGCTCTGGCCTGACTTTCACCATGAGGGACTCTCGATCGGTAGTCTTGGTTTCTTTCATGTACCATTCATGCAATTCATACATTCTCGTTGAGAGCTTCTTGACCTCCTCAGGCTTGAACATAGGTTGGCCGCGGACATATTTCTGTTTTACTTCATCCTCTTTAATCATATCTATGGGCTTGAGCTCTAGGAGTTGATAAACAGTGACACCGGCCTCTTCAACCATCCTTCTATGAGCGTCAGTTATTACCAACTGATCGGAGCCGATACTCACATGTGTTGGTGGTACTATGAGCGGGGGGGGGGGGGGTCGATTGCACCACCTATTCTCCCAACCGGGGAACAGTTTTCCGGCTTTTTGGCAGCTGCTTGGCTTGAGCTCGAGCTCGCCTCCTTTTTTTGTGCTTGATATGACTTCTTGATTTGGCGCTCATAGTCTGAGTCAACATCCTTGGGAGCTGGTGCTTTAGTCATACGAATAAAGTGGTCAACGACATGCTCAGGTACAATCTCCTTTGGCAGCGGTGGCGGTTTCGGTCCAAAATGGGCCCTTGGTTGGGCTTGCACTTCGGCTTTGTTTTCCTCCTCAGTCAGGTCGTAAGGCCGACGAGGAAGAGGCTTGAGGCTTGGACCAAATTGGTATCTCTTACCTCCTGTACTTGTATCGCTAGCCACCGGAGATACGACGACTCTCTTCCACTGTTGCTTAGGCTGCAGAGACGGCTGACGCGGTGCCTGACTTGGAGGAGGAGGACTGGGCTGACCTGGTGCCAGACTTGGAGGAGGAGTGGGCTCACGCGGTGCCAGACTTGGAGGAGCAGGAGTGGGCACACACGTTGGCGGACTTGGAGGAGCAGGAGTCTGCAGAGGCGGTGGCTGACTTCGAGGAGCTGGAGTCGACTGCTAACGTGGTGGTGGACTTGGAGGAGGAGCCGGCTGACGCGGTGTCGGTGGCCTTGGAAAGATGATGCAATCCTTTCTCCATAGAATGATATGATGTATGGCCTCTCCGAGTGTGCGCTCATCATCACCTCCAGGAATGTCAAGCTCTAGCCCCGAATATTGTGCCGCTACTTCATCAACCGCGACACGAAGCATGGCCAGCTGGAATCGGATTGCAATGGAAGGTTGCTTTAGGGGGATTGGTATAACCAACGCCGTCCGCCACCTTCATGGATATGTTCTTCATTTTAAAGTGTAGCTCACAATTAGTGTTATCCATGATGTCATCCATAGGGTATCTATCCAGCAGTGCCTCATCACCGGGGCGGAACCCACGTTGCTTCTCGGCATGGATGGGAAGGTGCTATCCAATGCTGGATCCGCTAGTTGCTGCCGCTGCTGAGACCCCCTTTCCTGGCTAATTTCGTTGATCTGCTGCTGCTGCCGCTGGAAAGCGAGTGCCAACTCCGCGTGCGCTGATTCTAGGCCTTGAAGGCGGTCGGCTACCTGTTTCCTTTGCTCCTCCTCCAGCTTCCTCTTCTTATCCTCCGCCATCTTCCTTCTCGCACGACTTCTATAGTCGGGGTTCCAGTCCGCAAACCCCTCAGACCATGGGCAACGCCTTTGCCTCGTGTTCTTCCCGGGTGTTCAGGGTTCTTCAAGGCGCGTGTAAGCTCGTCGTTCTCTCTGTTGGGCGTGAGCACCCCCGTTCGTGCCTCTTCTATTGCAACAAGTAAATTGTCGGTGGCTTCTTTAAGACTTGCCTTCTCCAAAACCTCGCCCGTCTTTGGGTCCAACGTCCCCCCATGCACAAAGAACCAAGTCCTGACCCTAGGGCCCAACCCAATGTAACTGGAGTGACCCCTGCATCCACCATATGTTTCTTAGTGAGATCCCACTTAGGCCGGGCCACCTCGTAGCCACCTGGCCCTAGCTTATGGTGCCATATCTTTTTCGCGGCATTGATCTTGTTTATTCTTGACCGTCCCTGAGCTACTTCCAGTTCCTTGAATTTCATGAAATCGTCTCAGCGATCTCTTGCCTTCTCCAGTGTTCCCTTGAACACTGGAGTCTTCTTTCCTCCTTCGACGTACTTGTTCCATATAGTTTTCTTGTGGTTATTGAACGCTATTGCCATCTTCCTAAGAGCAGCGTTCTTGACTTTCTCCACATCTGCAGGTGTGAAATGACCTGGTAGCGTGAAATGTGACATGAGAGATTCCCAAAGCCAATCTTTTCCTCTTTGTTCGACAAAAGTAAGATATGGATGTTCTTTGCTGGCTTCTTCCATTCTTGAATGGAGATCGAGATTTGTTCCTTCACGAGAATTCTGCACTGACGAATGAACTTGCCCGCATTCTTCTTAGGCTCACGCGGTTCGCCATTAGATTTGATGGCATCGATGTTGTACTTTACGCCATCCTTCAACTTTTTGGCTGGGTTTCGCACTGTCCTGCTGCCTGTAGAAGATTTGCTCGATCGGGAGGGCTGAAAGAAGAAAGATCAGTTCGTTAATATATATACAAATCAATTAAAACATGTGATGATCACCAGATGCCTGCTTATATAAATATACCTCACTCGTGTTTGTTATTTGAAGATCATCATAGTTCTGGACTTCATCCCTTTGTTCATCTTCATCGAATATCATATCACCCTCCCCGGTATTGTTTAGATACTGTGAGCCGCCATCTTCTTCATTCTCGTCTGGCCGGCTCGGGAAGCATATGATCTCGAACATGGCCTCTTCTCCTTCTTTGTTGGTTTTGTCCACCATAGCTTTTATTTAACTATCCAGAAGAAATATAAAACAATTTAGTATGCATCTCGAATAATAGTATATAATTGACATGCATCTCAAATAATAGTAGATAATAGATATGCATCTCGAAAGGTAAAAATAAATCATAGTAGATAATATGCATCATCGAATATAATCTCGAATACATCGTCTCGAATATTATCAAATAATATAATCTCGAATACATCATCTCGAATATCTTGAATACATCGCTAGCTAATGCAGATTGAATACTATAGAATAATCTAGTTGAGTCGCGGTGGACACCCAAAGAGAAGGAACCACCACAAGATCATAGCTCGGGTGAGATCCCTGAAGAACCTGCCAGGTATTGGAGAACCTGACGTCCAACGCAACCATGTAGAGACGGACGTGCTCATTCTCCTCCTTGACACGGTGACATACCACCTCCGCAGGGGACGCCAGCCCCCGCACCGAATGTGTCCCATGCGCCTGCCACCAAAGATGCTCCGGGCAACGACGGGACCCGGGTTCCTCACCAAGATGCATGCCCCTGAAGGTAGCACCTCCCAGTGCCAGCCCAACGGAGCCTAGTCCCGGACATGGCGCCTCTGAAGCAGGACGTCATCGTGAACGGGTCGACGACAAGGATGCGGGCCGGGCATCGTTGACATCGAGAACAAATTCTATATGCAAATGTAACATTTTTAAATGATTGGATTGTGATTTCTTATATACGAGGAAAACCTCTAGTCCCTGGCTATAGGAACAGGATTCAGAATCATAATGGATTCTCTTAACCTTTAAGGGATTTAACAAAATGGTCCATATTTTTCTTGATCTCATCTACCCTTCTATATGTCACGTTGTCTAGTGTCAAAGGATTCAAGAAAACCATGGCTTCATCATTATCCAGAAGTAATAGGTGCATGATGGTATGAAGCTCTCCAAAGTTGTTTTGGAACGGAGTCCCGGATAAGATAATTCGCTTTTTGGTACGAAGTTCAGCAAGAGCCTTTAGAATATCGCTATTTGGAAGGCCTTCGCTGAACTTCATACCAAAAAGTGAATTTTCCTATCAGGACTCCGTTCCAAAATTAGTTTGGAAACTTTTGTACCATCATGCGCCTGTTACTTCCAGCTAATGATGAAACCATGGATTTCTTCAATACTTTAACACAAGAGGACGTGCACATATAGAAGCATAGATCAGATCAGGAAAAATATGGATCAACTTAATTATGCACATCCATAACGGCGCATTCTTGATAAACCTCTTATTAATGGGGGTATTCTTGATAAATCCCTTATTAAATGTTGCATATGACATATGATCAAATGCTGCATATGTCAAAATTCAAACTTTGACATATGATCAAATGTTGCATATGTCAAAATTCAAACTTTGACATATGATCAAATGTTGCATATATATGTCAAAATTCAAACTTTGACATATGATCAAACTTTGACATATGATATGAAGCTAATTCATCTAACATTAATATATCTAGCTAATTCATCTAACATTTGACAAAAGTATAAAAAACTAATTCATCTAACATTAATATATCTAATTCACCTAACTAAAAGTATAAAAAACTAATTCATCTAACATTTGACATTAATATAATTCATCTAAAACTTTGACATTAATCTAACATTTATATATATCTAATTCATCTAACATTTCTATAACTAAAAGCATAAAAAACTAGAAAACAGAAAACAGAAAATAATTAAGAAAATGTGTTTGTGTGTACTCTATGTGTGTGCGCGCGCGGGGGGGGGGGGGCTCGCTGGGATGAGGGCGGCCATGGCCTGAGGTCTGTAAGTAAAACCGCCGGGTTACGCGTGTAATTTGAGAGACCGATGTATATTTTACTAGTCGAAATCGACCAACCAAGCGCTTCACCCGAGACCATCTGCTTTTATTTACAAGCGTCAGTTTTACAAGCGGTTTTGGTTGGAAAACGACAATCCAATCACGGCCTAAGATGATGAGTTGGTCGGAAGATCATGTGGTTTCACCTCTAACCTACCTGAGTTGTCGTATAGGCTATGAATGAAACATAAGACAATGAACTTCTTAAGCACAGAAACAACAAAAGAGGATGATCTTCATAACATGCAAATCACAGGCATTAGCTCAACGTGCAAAACAATATGAAGCATTATTCTCAGGAGGCACGGTGAACAGCTCGTGATGCCGCATGGCACAACATTCCAAGCTCAATTTTGCAATCAAACTCACAAGGCCTGGCATCACATAGACAACATTCAGAACAAACTCTTAAAATACCTTACATAAGTCAACATTCATGTGACTATATATGCATCTCAGTAGAGTAAATATTTCTGAACTGAAGACATGAATAGGAAAAACGATCGACGTTGCTCATAGCAAAGGGCGTCCCACTCAAAAATATCAAATGCATGTCTTCTGGCTAACATCAATGATCAAAATTTGACAAGGTTTTCCAATTCCAATATATTAAACTAATGTATTTTGCTAACATCAATGATTAAACTTTGACAAGCTTTTCCCATTCAAAATATGTAATGCCTATGATTGTGGAACATGCAGGGTTTGTCATCAGTTTGTCAACTGATAGTCCGGTGGCTCAAGGTGACAACGAATGATTACAGAACCATTCGATGTACTGTGCATGATGAAGTATTATGGAGGACACAAACCATCTAAACATTTTGTGCAGTTCCACTAAAATCAAGCTGAGCATCCCTGTGGATTTCGTATTTATATGCGCAAGAAAACAAAGACACATCAACACACACATGAATATTGGCCCCCGTGTCAACCCACCAATCGGTGGACTAACAAACTAAAAGTACGGTAAACAGATTACCATACCCAGATGCCCCATCATTGTTGCTTAGAATGACATTTACAGACTTGGAGTCCTGTCATGGCTTCTTGCACTTGTTTGGGCACTTTTTGCCCAGTGCACTCCACCTGTTGTAGAGTTGCCTATGCTCTCTGCAGACTAGTCATGTCACCAGCGTCTACTAATACTCTGTAAAGCTTCTCGATCATTCTTTCTGTAATGTAGCGCAAACAGTGACTGCTTCTTTCTGCAAAGTGGTAAGACCAACTGGACCCACTAATGCAGCAGTTTGCCTTAGACACATTGGCTCCTATTGTCCAGTTCAACTAAAATCAAAGTTAGAATAAAACCGAGCTTTAATTTTGATATCCCTGTAAGCAGCAATAGGTATAAGGGAAACAATTACTGGGAAATAACGGTTGATGACTTGTACTCCCAGAAGAAAAACATCTACTGATCTACCTTATCTTAATGGGAAACAAAGCAAGAGAGTAGAAATTCTCCATCAGTGTGATTCATTCATATTAACTGAGACATTATCTTAACAATGCCTTGTTTCAACATGTATAAAGAACGACAAAGGAGAAAAGTACCATTCCTAAAAGAATGCAACTGATTCATTTTAACACAGACATTATCTTAACAATACCTTGGTTAAACATGTAGAAAGAACTACAAAGCAGGATAGTACCATTCCTAAAACAATGCGACTGATTCATTTTAACAGAGGCAAAAAAGGAATCAATTACTGACCAATAAAGGAGGATGAAACATGCGGCCATAAAAATGGTAATCCCGCCAATCCCTAACAAGTGTTGCAGTTTTCAACTAAGATTCAATAGTTAATTAATTCTAAGAGTGGCATTGCTTAATTTTACCAGCGGCATTAGATTAACAAAAAGTATAAACAGTTCCAGGGAGAGTGGGCGCAACAACAACATGTGCTTCCATCTACTTATAAAGGGGGTGATGTAGAGTTTTGTTGTAACAAAGAAACAAGCATCATGTCTGGGTTGGAACAATTTTTGCTCACTTAATGGTAAAAGACAGTAGTTCAATAGCTTCAATTCAACATTTATCCAAAACAGTACCAATACAAGTAGCACAACATCTCAAAGCACACTACAACATCATGTGGATGAAAGTCGGCACTGACCTTTCTTGACCAAGATTTGAAATAGCTCGAGAGGAGGATTTGAACGAAATCCCAACACGTATATGAAAATCCGATCTCCTTTTGTGTAGTTCCACCAAAATTAAGCAAAATCGCCGATGTGCCATTCAAGTTGAACTGCACAAAACACTCTTAAAACATAAGTTTTTCGCGTAGCGAAGCAAAATGTCGCAATAGCAACAAGTTGAATAGATATCCCTGTTTTAACAGAGGCAAAAAAGGAATCAATTACTGGCAAATAAAGGAGGATGAAACATGCAGCCACAAAAATGGTAATTCCGCCAATCCCTAACAAGTGTTGCAGTTTTGAACTAAGATTCAGTAGTTAATTCCGAGAGTGGCATTGATTAATTTTACCAGCGACATTAGATTAACAAAAAGCATAAAAAGTTCCAGGGGAGAGTGGGCGCAACAACACCATGTGCTTCCATCTACTTATAAAGGGGGTGATGCAGAGTTTGTTGTAACAAAGCAACAAGCATCATGTCTGGGTTGGTACCATTTTTGTTCACTACTTAATGGGAAAAGAGAGCAATACAATAGCTTCAATTCAACATTTATTTAAAATAGTACCAATACAAGTAGCACAGCATCTCAAAACACACCGCACGATCATGCGGATGAAGGCTAGTACGAATGTGTCATGACGCACACAAGATCACGTATGAATTTGCCAACACGAATAGGAAAGCCAATCTCATTTTCTGCAGTTGCACTAAAACTCTATGAATTTGCAATAAAACTCCCTTTACCCCCGCAAAACATTTTGAATAGATATCCCTGTTTTAACAGAGGCAAAAAAGGAAACAATTACTGGTCAATAAAGGAGGATGAAACAAACGGCGACAAAAAGAAGCATCTAACTTATCTTGATGGAAAACAAAGTAGGATAGTAGCATTTCTAAAACGGTTGCATTGATTCATATTAACAGAGACATTCTCTTAAAACAACATTCGCTAAAAATGTAATTTACTTTTAACAGTGGCATTGCTTCAATTTTCCAACGGCATTCTTAGAGTAACAACAGCAAGATAGTTGTATGGGACATGGGACATGGGACATGCCAGCACCATGTGCGTCCACACATATCTGCATTGGTCCCATATTTGTTCTCCTTGAACCTTTTTCCTATGTGAGAGTAGCAAATCTAGTCCTGCACAAACTACCTGACCCCCCAGTTTCTTTCCCTTTTCAACAAAGAGATCGGTTCCTTACAGATGTGTGTACTGGGTTACCCCCTTTTTCCCTTTTCGACCAACAAAGCGGCTGGATAGCCAGTCTATACTACTTTCTCTCCCTCCTTTCCTCATTGAACCACGTCCTAGATTCATGCTCCACCCCACCGCACCCTTCTTTCCTCTTTGAACCAAGACCTAGATTCGACTACATAATCAAAAAATATCCGCATGCAGCTAGAGCAATGACGGTTTCAAAGAAACTTATACCTTAGGGTCGTCGGGATGTGGCAAGGCGTGCGGCGGGAGGCCGGATCTGCCCACACCACGTACGGCAGCGAGGAAGAAGGGGTCGGTGGCCCTCTTACACAGGCGTTGGGTGAAAGAGAACAGCACAGCCGGCAGTGGATTGCCTCCCTCGCCAAAGGCGATAGAGTGAACATTGCACCTCCTCCCCTTCCCGGTGCGACGGGATCCGGATGCCTCCTTCACCAGCTGTGAGGGGGGAGAGAGAGACAAGAGGGCAACACAGCCTTGTTTAGATCTAGTGAAGAGGGTGAGAGATTGTGAATATAGTAAACCCTATCTAAGGAACGTTGAGCCTCCAGCGTGTATATATATATATGTAGTGCGGCGAGAGTGTGGAGAGTGCAAACCCTAGCAAACAAGCGCCGAGGCTCCAACTTATATAGTACTACATATATACTATAGTACAGACTGAGCTCCGGTGCCTTAACTGCACCTGCTTTTGGTTGTATGACAGGTGGGCCATCCACATTTTGGGCCCACCTGTCATAAACCCAAAGGCAGGTGCACTAAGTCAATGAAGTTGCGTCCATATAGTACTCGTGTATACTACTAATATATAGTGGAGTGGTTTTCTTATTCTCTCCATAAAAATCGTTTTAAATTGTGTAAGTACGAAACAAAACTCTTTATTTAACGTACCAGTGAAGAAAACTACTAGTACTTCCGATGAACTAACGATCCACGCGTCCTGGTCGCACTTCATGTCCTTCACGTGCGGTACTCCCTTAAGTGAACAACCACACATGTGCCAAATTATCGGAAATGTGTGAGAGTGTGTACAAATAAAGAATTTTAATTTCAATTATCGGAAAGGTTTGAGAGTATGTACAACTTGCCCTCTCTCAGTAATTATGGTTTGTTGTGTTCGGCCTAAACTTGGTCAAACTTTACAAAGTTTGACTTCAGTCAAATCTAATATGCGGAGTAAAAAAAATGGAGGGCTACTACGTCCATCTGGGTTTTTAGTCCACACCATTTTTTTAATCAAAGTTAATAGCTGGAAAAATAAAATTACAGGGGAGTTGAAGACAAAGTTGTGAGAAGGCTTAGAAATCAATACAAAACTTATGCTCTTAGTACCAACGTCGATCCTTCTTCGAGGAAACATTTGGTTCATAACCAATTGTGTGATAAAATTGCACCAACGTGAAAGACGACTGCGTCTCCAATGCAACCAAGGTGAACTGATGAAGGATATTATCTTTGTGGGTAACAAGCAAAGAGCACTGATGGAAGACAACTTGTTTTTATGGAAAATCGATTAGCTTCTCCAGCCGACGCAACCATGAGGCACAACCATGAGCATCGATAGATCATCATGGTGATGCATCATCCATTTGGCATCAAGTTTGGGTGAGGCACCTATGAAGTTCGACAAACCCTCACTGTGGTCAGTTTCTTCTCATTAATCAATCTTGAGGAAGGAAGAACCACGTGGCAGAGGACAGTGAGGCGGAACAACAATGGCCATCCAATTTTGTCTAGTTCCACTAAACTGAGGAAGACATGCCCGGGTATGGAGATACGCATCACTGTTTGCAAAAATATAAAAAAGGGATATAGTGTTTCTACTTTGTTTTGGCAGTGGTACAAGATTAACAACGACATCTCAATTGTCAATAAGAATTAATGAAAAGTACACCAACAAACAGAAGCATCATGATTATCTTGATGGGAACTAAACCAGGATACCCGAGAAAAAAACATTTCTTCATTTGACCAGTGATAGTATTAGATTAGCAGCAACAATAGGAGCATATGGACAATGACCGCACAACCACCATGTACTTTTTGTAGAAACAACATGTATACCTCCACCGAGGCATAAATCAGGACAACTTTTCGAGTGGCATTTCCTCTATAATAGTAGGTGATGTTGGACCAGCCGACAAACCCTAGCTACTATACATGGGGAGCTGGGGAGTAGTCGCATAGAAGAAAACCCGCATGCAGCGACCTAGGGAGCTGGACGAGTACAAGAAGTTATACCTCAGGCAGGCGGGCGGGCGGGATCTGCCCACACGACGGCAGCGAACAAGGGCGCAGAGGACCTTCGTCCGCACTAGCGCAGGCTCCGAGAGGACGGTGCGCATCGGCTTCGTCCATCACCGACAACGACAACATCAACGCTGCACCTCCTCACCTTCCGCAGCGGACGGGAGAGATAGGGTGGACACTGTCATCTTGTTTTGACTTGGAGAGGGTGAGAGAGTGAGACGCGAGAAACCGTACCAAACAAGAGGCTGTATATACAATGGAGTAAAAAGAATCTCCATAGCAATGGTTTTAAATAGAATACGCGCGTTCCCGGAAAAAAGAAAGGAAAACTGGCGGACAATTTTTTAACGTACCAAGAAAGAAAACTCGATCAAAAACACGCCCCCGCTTCCAGGTCGCGAGAGTCGTCGCGCACACACACATAAACATAGACATGCATATCCGTGTTTACGTAAAATTCCATCTCCATCTCCATCTCCAATCATATTTGTCCAACTGGCACATTATTTACGTTGTTAATTATATACGCAACAATATTAACGTACATCATCTCTTGTTTGCAGGCGTCCGGATCGCTGCCACGCCCGCTCCTGACCAACCCGAACCCTCTTCATCACCCACGCGTGCTTCCCGCCCGAAACGGTCAGTGCCACATTCATTCCCGTCCAGAGCGGACGTGACCTCTCACTGGCGCCAGCATTGAAATAACGCATTGATCGAGAGAGCATCGCCCGTGCCACTTCCCGGTGCACGCGACTGCTCCGCGTTCAAAGGTCGCAATAGCCAACCACAACATGCATGTAAAAAGTTCTTGGGAGTCTGTGCTACAGCTAGCTGTCCTCCCCCAACTCGTCAATCTCTTCCAGTAGTCCTAGTACTCCATGACGCGATCCATCAACAAGCAGGCAGGAAAGTTATCGTATACTTGGTTTGCGGTGAGTGGCATGCCGAGCGACCATGTGGGGTCGAGTCATGGAGGAGGGTGAGACATGAACGCGACAGACGTGATTTAAATGTTGGTTTTGCTCGATGGCACGATCCGACGAAACAAAACGTTGGTTTCTCTCCGTTTCCATTTTTTCTCCAGAAAAACGGAAACTTTCCACTCCATTTTCATTCCTACTCCAAGGTTTCCCCGTTACAACATTCCACCAAATACAAAGGAAAACTAACACGCATGCTGATGCATCACAATGGTTCACAGATCATAGCCAATATTTACTTCACAACAAAATAAAAACTACTGATGGGGTCACTACGACTTAAACCCTAAACCCTAAACATGATTTAATTTCCTTGCTAGGTAGAACTTGTCGAAGGAAAGACGACTGGCACCCTCAGATCATATGATGCTTTTGTGCAGTTCCACTAAAATCGAGCTGAGCATCCCTGATGGCAAAGATATTGAAGAAGTGTGATTAGAATAATAGTACTAGCACTAGTTCATGAGACATAAACTCATCACAAATAGAAGCCGGTAGAAGTAGAGAAAGATTGACATGGAGATGGAGCTACGTGGCACTACAAAAAAATACACTTCCTTGATGATGCGTATTTGTCACAGTAGGTCGCGTTTTTTGTCATGCATGTACATCCATGACGATTTTATGACAGAATCAAGATAGTCATACCTGTTGAAAGTGCAACTATCCCTAGGTGGTTTTGGTAATTCATAACAACATATAGCTCATTGAGCTAATGCTATTCCAAGACAAATATTTCAGGAAAGCTCAATGAAAGGCATGTCATGGATGATGAAAGTGGATCCCTCAAAATATTAAGGACAAAGGATTGGCTCAAGCTCAAAAGCTCAAGACTCTACATTTTACATTTTAGTGATCCAAGATCATATTGAGTCTAGAAGAAAAGCCAATACTATCAAGGAGGGATGAGGTGTTGCTTAATGAGCCTCTTGCTTCAAGTGCTTAGTGATATGCTCCAAAAACCCTCAACTACTTTCTCACATCCACATATGACCTAAACCCAAAGTCAAACTCGGCCCACCGATTCTTTCTATCCGGCACCACCGGGTTCAAATGTCATAGCCACTGCCACAAGCCCTAGGCAAATCGGTCTCACCGATAGGGATCTCGGTCTCACCGAGATGGGATTGTAATCTCTCTGTTTCCCTTCGTAACGTTTCGGTCTAACCGAAGTGATCGATCGGTCCCACCGAGATTGCAATGTAAACTCTCTATTTCCCTTTCGTAACATTTCAGTCTCACCGAAAAGAGCGAATCGGTCCCACCGAGTTTACCTAACCAACTCTCTGGTTAGCTAATTACCAAAATCGATCTCACCGAGTTTGTGTAATCGGCCTCACCGAGATTACGTTATGCCCTAACCCTAACCATATCGGTCCTACCGAGTTGCATGTCGGTCCCACCGAAAATCCTAACGGTCACTAGATTTGCTAAATCGGTCCGACCGAGTTTCTCGATTCGGTCCCACCGAGTTTGGTAAATTGTGTGTAACGGTTATATTTTGTGTGGAGGCTATATATACTCCTCCACCTCGTCTTCATTCGTGGAGAGAGCCATCAGAACAAACCTACACTTCCAACTTACCAGTTCTGAGAGAGAACCACCTACTCATGTGTTGAGGCCAAGACATTCCATTCCTACCATATGAATCTTGATCTCTAGCCTTCCCCAAGTTGCTTTCCACTCAAATCTTCTTTCCACCAGATCCAAATCCTATGAGAGAGAGTTGAGTGTTGGGGAGACTATCATTTGAAGCACAAGAGCAAGGAGTTCATCATCAACGCACCATTTTTTACTTCTTGGAGAGTGGTGTCTCCTAGATTGGCTAGGTGTCACTTGGGAGCCTCCGACAAGATTGTGGAGTTGAACCAAGGAGTTTGTAAGGGCAAGGAGATCGCCTACTTCGTGAAGATCTACCGCTAGTGAGGCAAGTCCTTCATGGGCGACGACCATGGTGGGATCGACAAGGTTGCTTCTTCGTGGACCCTTCGTGGGTGGAGCCCTCCGTGGACTCACGCAACCGTTACCCTTCGTGGGTTGAAGTCTCCATCAACATGGATGTACGATAGCACCACCTATCGGAACCACGACAAAAACATCCATGTCTCCAATTGCTGTTGAATCCTCCAAACCCTTCCCTTTACATTCTTGCAAGTTGCATGCTTTAAATTCCGCTGCTCATATACTCTTTGCATGCTTGCTTGAATTGTGTGAAGATTGCTTGCCTTGTGCAAAGATAGCTAAAATCTTCCAAATTATAAAATTGGGAAAAGGTTAAGTTTTTAATTGGTCAAGTAGTCTAATCACCCCCCCTCTAGACATACTTCAAGGTCCTACAAGTGGTATCAGAGCTTTGGTCTCCATTTGCTTTTATTTCCATAGCTTTTGGTGGTCAGAGCCTTGGTTTCACAACCTAGGAGAGTATGGCGTCTAGCGAGGGAAATTATCACCGTAGAGGTCCTTACTTTGATGGCACTAATTTTACTAGTTGGAAGAATAAGATGAAAATGCATATTCTCGGACATAACCCCGCCGTTTGGGCTATTGTGTGTATTGGCTTGCAAGGTGAATTCTTTGATGGGAGAGAGCCGAACCGTGAAGCTAGTGCGGATGAATTGAAGATGCTGCAATACAACGCTCAAGCTTGTGATATCCTCTTCAACGGCTTGTGCCTCGAAGAATTCAACAAAATCAGTCGTCTTGAGAATGCAAAGGAAATTTGGGACACTTTGATTGATATGCATGAAGGTACCGACTCCGTCAAGGAATCCAAGTTGTATGTGCTCCAAAGTCAGCTTGACAAGTTCAAAATGAAGGATGGTGAAGGTGTCGCTGAAATGTACTCTAGGCTTGCTCTTATCACAAATGAGATTACCGGCTTAGGAAGTGAAGAGATGACCGACAGATTCATCATCAAGAAGATCCTAAGAGCATTGGATGGAAAGTATGATACCGTGTGCACATTGATCCAAATGATGCCAAATTACAAAGATCTCAAGCCAACAGAAGTCATTGGAAGAATTGTTGCTCATGAGATGTCACTCAAGGATAAGGAGGAACTTCACAACAAGTCAAGTGGTGCTTACAAAGCCTCATGTGAAGCCCCCACATCATCAAGTGAGAAACAAACCTTCAATGAAGAATTGAGCTTAATGGTGAAGAACTTCAACAAATTCTACAAGAGTAGAAGCAAAGAAAGAAGCTCTAAGTCAAGGTCCTACAATGACAAAAGATCTTCCAGTCGAGAGCGCAATTGCTACAATTGTGGGAGACCCGGACACTATTCCAATGAGTGTACGGCACCCTACAAAAGAAGAGAAGATTCTCCAAAAATAAGAAGTAGAAGAGAAGAATCACCACCAAGAGAGAGAAGGAGTAGAGATGATCGTTATGAACGAAGACCCTCACGGAGAAGCAAGGATTCGGAAAGGAAGGACAAGTCATCAAAGAGCTACACAAAACGAGGACATCAAGCTCATGTTGGTGAATGGGTATCCGGCTCCGACTCCGACAATCACTCCGAGAGAAGCTATCACTCCTACTCCGAATATACTCAAGATGAAGGTGTTGCCGGTCTAGCACTTGTGTCAACCAACTCCTACGACATATTTGATTCACCAAATGAAGGAATTGGAAGATGCTTCATGGCCAAAGGTCCTAAGGTAACACACCCCGAGTATGTTGATTTTAATAGTGATGAAGATGACTTGTTAGGTGATGATGATTTACTTATTGACAACTCTAGTAATGAATACTATGATGAAACATCAATTAATCATGCTAATCAAGATAAAACGAATGACAATGATAAGGAGAAGATTGAGCTTCTAACTAAAGAACTAAACACTCTTAAGTTAGCTCATGAAACTATCTTCGAAGATCATCGAGAACTTTTAAGGGCTCATGAGAAGTTACACTTTGGAAAGCTCAATATTGAGGAAGAGCATGAGTTCTTAAAGGCAATCAATGATGATCTTCGTAAGAAAAGTTCTTCTTACATTGGCAAGCGTTTACTCCTATCTACTTACATGCCTCAAGTCAAGTCTAGTAACAAGAACAAGAAAGATTCTTCCTCTAGTAGTAACAATAATAATGCTAAATCCAATATTGTTGCTTCTAGTAGTTCTCTTGATTCCACTAATGATTCTCTTAGCCAAGTTACACTTGAGCAAGAAAATAGCTTATTAAAGGGAATTATAGAGAAAGGTGTATACAAGAACTTGCCGGGAGTAAGCAATTTGAGGAAGTTGTACGCAAGCAAGGAAGGCACCGGAAGAATCAAGGTGTTGGTTTTGAACGAAAGTTCAATGCCAATGGAGTTGAGTGGGAAGAAGATCAATACCCCAAGACGAAGTTTGTTCCTCAACAAGAGAAGTATGATCCTACTTCCTCCAAGGGAACACAAGCACAAGATGATCTTCCACCACAAGACCACAAGAACAAAGGCAAGGACAAGCTTCAAGAGGAGATTGATGCATTTGAAGAAGCACCTAAGGCCTTGGTCAAGTGGGTTCCCAAGACTACGTCAAGTTCCACTTCATCAAGTACAACTACAACTCCAAGGATTCCCATCATGATGATGTGGATCCCAAAGAAGAAGAACTAGAGAGTTCTTGAGGGTGACTCCACCAACATTATTCACTCATATCATTATGGCAAGGACAAGTGCAATCAACTTTCATATCTTGCACTAGTTCAAGGAGTCACAAGCCCTCATGTTGGTAAGGCAAGGGACAAGGTAACCTAATGTTTTCATGGACATCATCTTGTGTGTGAATCACTCTATGTCTATGGATATTCTTGTTTGTTCCTTGTGGGACTAACCCATGTAGGTATTGAAAGTGCAACTCACTCCAAAGGATTGCCCCAAATGATCTACATCAACATTGAGCATCCACATCTTCAACACCTACATGAAGTCATCATCGACAAAACCAAGGTTAGTTCATCCCTCTAAGGGGGGCTCTCACATCTAGGGGGAGCTTAACTCTAAGCATTGAGTCAAAGCAACTCTAATGATGTGAACACATCAATGCATGATGTAAAAGTGGTAAACCCACTTGAGCTTAAACGATGAGTATGACCTATGATCAAATGTTCTCATTTGACTCCTAAGTCAATATACTCATATATAGATGACCTAGTCATCGCCAATTGTTTGATAGATGTGAGAATTGGTTGTGCATGCTTTGCCACATATTTTATCTACCATTTTATTGTGTGAGCATGTTGGTTGCATATTTTACTCATTCAAGGACATCCACTTGTTGTTTTGATTGATTGGTTTCTTTTTCTTTGGCCAAGTGGATGGACAAGAATGCCTAAGAACCTTCTCTAGCTATCTATGTTTTTCTCGTCTCAAACTCTATTCATGCTACATCACAAAATTTATCAAGTCAGATTAGAACCACTGTGTGTGAGGAGCACTCGGAGTCCCCGATTTGTCATAGACTTAAACTTCCAAAACTTCTTTGTGTTTTCGGTCTGACCGATTCTTCCATTTTAGTCATACTGAGATCACTAAGTTGATCTAGGTTTTCAATCTCGGTGCAACCGATTTGAACTTTTCGGTCTCACCGAGTTGCTGTAACTATCAACAGTTATGCATCTCGGTGCCACCGAGTTGTTCCACTCGGTCACACCGACAGTGTCGGGCTATATATTCTCAAGGGAAAAAATTTGGAAAACTTTCCCCAAACCTCTTCGCACGCGCATAGCTCGCTCTGCCTTCTAGGTCTCCGGATCATCGACTTCGTCGCCAGCCGCCTCCTGTCGCAGGTCTCCGCCACCGTCAACGGATTTCATCTCCGCCGTTGCCGCCGTAGCGAGTTCATCGCCGAACTAGGGTATGAACTCGATCACAGTGCTATCCTCGTCTGATTCTCAGCACATTGTGTTCATTATGATTCTTGCCACGATTGAAACACCTCTATCCAGTAAAAACAATCCTTAGAATAGATGCGATTTGAAAATTTAGGGTTAGGTTTCCGCCGAAACCATCTCGGACCCACCGAGTTGAAAAACTTGGTCCCACTGATTCGGCTAACGCCATTGCACTAGTAACTCTCGGTCTGACCGAGAATTGCTAATCGGTGTGACCGATTTTAGAACTTTGTGAAACCCTAGCAGTCTCGGTGCCACCGAACTGTGACTCGGTCTGACCGAGTTCACTAGTTTAGGTTCCAAAACTGCTTCGGTATCACCGAGTTTGAAAATCAGTTGATCCGAAATGCTTTATGTGGAAAATTAAAACTAAGTTTTTGAATCATTCATTTGCAAAAATCTCTGCATTTTGTGATGCTCATCCACTCTATTTCATCTATAACTATTCACAGGGTCAGCAGTCAGTGTTTGCATCATGTCAGACCAAAGTGACAGCCAGAACAAGTCAGAAGAGCAGATTCACATGAGTGAGGGCACTAGTCCCTCTAGCAATTCAGATGATGGCAGCAGAAGCACTCCCGGCAACTTGCCCAAAGCTGCCACCAGGACAAGGAAGAACAGAACCTCAGACTCTGAGGATGAGGACTATGTGGCAACCGAGGATGAGGCTACTTCAAGAAGGTAGTGCTCAAAAAGGAGTATGGCTCAACAAAGATCACAAAGCCTCGACTTAATAGGAAGGTCCCTGCCAAGAGGACACCTATGCTGAAGGTCAGAGGATCAACACAAGTACCTGAGAAACCTGATCCCAAAGAGCCAGCTGCAGAAGGAAAGAAGAGGAAGGAAAGGGTCAAAAAGACCATGGCCAGAGTGATTGGAAAGCCTTCCATGATGGAAGAAGAAGAGGAAGAAGAGGTTGCTGCACCAGCACCCAAGGCACAAAAGCTGATGGGTGATGCTATAAAGTCAGGGTCTGCAACATCAAATCCCAAAGAAGCACCCAAAGCTGCCTCCAAGCCCAAGAATGCACCAAAGAGGAATACCAGGAGTATACCAGCTGCTGAGAAGAACAAGGCCCCAGTGCCTGATGTTGCTGCTGAAGATGATGAAGGAGAAGTCCTGAGGAAGCTCAAACCCAAGATTCCAGACCACAATGATGCTCATCCTGTGGCTGAGAACATGAAAATCAAGAGAGATTCAGGGTTGAGGCTATGGAGAGAGTCAGATCCATATGCCACCAGGAGAAGGACTGCAGTTGATTACAGGTTCCAACAAAGGAACAACAGGATTTCTATGAGACAATCTTGTTGGACAAGAAGCCTATAGTGTGTGATATGAGGTGGGTCGACTGGACCTACATGAAGGAGAATGAACAACACTATCCTGGAGTGTATGACAGCTTCAGTGCGTGTGGAGTTGCAGACTTTGTTGGGCAGAAGCTCACAAACTGTAATGATGAGCTCATTATGCAATTCTACTCCACAGCACATTTCTATCCAGATGGCAGGATAGTTTGGATGTCTGAAGGTACGAGATACCAATCAACTATTGAGGAATGGGCCAATCTGATCAATGCCCCAAAGGAGAGTGAAGATGACTTGGACGTTTATGCCAAGAAAAAGATGGATCACAATTCTATGTCACATATGTACAAGGAGATCCCAGACGAAGCTCTTGAGACTTTCAAGTTTGGGTCAGTCCATTTTCTTCTGTCAGGGCTGCCAACGATCAACTGGATCATAAGGCACACTCTTTTGCCCAAGTTAGGTGACCACAACATGATCAGTGGGCATGCAATTAATTTGCTACACATATTTGATGTGCCACAGAAATTCAAGGTCATGAGCCTCATGCTTGAGACTATCAAGAGGACAGCAGCAGACCAAAAGAGAAGTTGTGGATATGCCCCACAAATTCAGGAGTTGATTAACTCAAAGATGGGCACAGGAAAATATCTGTTGGATAAGGAACACTTTGTTCTCTATCCAGACTTTGAGGGCAATCAAGTTGTGATGAATGAGAATGAACCATCATCAATACAAGCTCAAGAGAAGAAGGAGAAATCAAAGAAAGAGAAGGCTGCCAAGATGCCAACTCAAGAGGAGGCATCTGAGTATTTTTTTGAAGAACAAGCACGACCAGCTTGGTTACTTGATAGCATCAACTCTGAGGATTGAGAAGCGGTTGGCCACCCTAACTCAAAACCAGGAGAGCTTGGAAAGAATCATGGAACAAAAATTCTATGATTTAGATGTCAAAGTAACTGAGATTCAGTCAATTGTGGAGCAGCTACAGGACGACATGCAGGAGAGGAAGGGCAAGACAACCACAGATGCATTTGCCAGAGTGCCTAGAGCTCAGAGATCAGCTGCAGTGCTAGTGACAGACACCAGAGCCACTTCATCTGCACCAGCTACAACTCCTATAGCTCCAGTGCAACCAGCTTCAGCACCCACACCTCCAGCTCCATCTACATCAACTAATGCTTTCGTCCTTGGCGTTCTATCTACACCACCACCTGAAGACCAAGCCTGAGAGACGATATAGTACTATGCATTTTCTAGGAACTTTTTGGTAACTTGTTGCCGAAGGGGGAGAAAAATGTATAGATCATAGGCTTCGAGAGAGAGAGAGTTTGCTTTTGTTCTCTTTTGTCTTCTTGGTTGAACTTTGTTTGCTTTTGATTGCTTGAGATACTATGCTATTATCTGTGATACTTGATGATCATGTGTTTGATCATAAGCTACACTTATGCTTGTTAAATGATATTATCTTACCTATCCCTATATGATCATTCACTTTGCTTGGTGATGAGTGCATGTATTCAATCTTTATTATTTTGAGCGCTCCGCCAAGATGTATGTGACATGTAAGAGTAACCCATGAGCCTAATTCCTTGTGCATTTGCAGTCCAAAGCAAATCTTAAACTATGCACAAATTTAGGGGGAGCTCTTGCTTATCACATACTTCTCAAAGCAACGATGTTTTTCAATCTTATTATCATTTGTTGAAGCTTTGATCTATATGTTGTCATCAATTACCAAAAAGGGGGAGATTGAAAGTGCAACTATCCCTAGGTGGTTTTGGTAATTCATAACAACATATAGCTCATTGAGCTAATGCTATTCCAAGACAAATATTTTAGGAAAGCTCAATGAAAGGCATGGCATGGGTGATGAAAGTGGATCCCTCAAAATATTAAGGACAAAGGATTGGCTCAAGCTCAAAAGCTCAAGACTCTACATTTTACATTTTAGTGATCCAAGATCACATTGAGTCTATAAGAAAAGCCAATACTATCAAGGAGGGATGAGGTGTTGCTTAATGAGCCTCTTGCTTCAAGTGCTTAGTGATATGCTCCAAAAACCCTCAACTACTTTCTCACATCCACATATGACCTAAACCCAAAGTCAAACTCGGCCCACCGATTCTTTCTATCTGGCGCCACCGAGTTCAAATGTCATAGCCACTGCCACAAACCATAGGCAAATCTGTCTCCCCGATAGGGATCTCGGTCTCACCGAGATCGGATTGTAATCTCTCTATTTCCCTTCGTAACGTTTCGGTCTAACCGAAGTGAGCGATCGGTCCCACCGAGATTGCAATGTAAACTCTCTATTTCCCTTTCGTAACATTTCGGTCTCACCGAAATGAGCGAATCGGTCCCACCGAGTTTACCTGACCAACTCTCTGGTTAGCTAATTACCAAAATCGGTCTCACCGAGTTTGTGTAATCGGTCTCACCGATTACGTTATGCCCTAACCCTAACCATATTGGTCCTACCGAGTTGCATGTTGGTCCCACCGAAAATCCTAACGGTCACTAGATTTGCTAAATCGGTCCGACCGAGTTTCTCGATTCGGTCCCACCGAGTTTGGTAAATTGTGTGTAATGGTTAGATTTTGTGTGGAGGCTATATATACCCCTCCACCTCCTCTTCATTCGTGGAGAGAGCCATCAGAACAAACCTACACTTCCAACTTACCAGTTCTGAGAGAGAACCACCTACTCATGTGTTGAGGCCAAGATATTCCATTCCTACCATATGAATCTTGATCTCAAGCCTTCCCCAAGTTGCTTTCCACTCAAATCTTCTTTCCACCAGATCCAAATCCTATGAGAGAGAGTTGAGTGTTGGGGAGACTATCATTTGAAGCACAAGAGCAAGGAGTTCATCATCAACGCACCATTTGTTACTTCTTGGAGAGTGGTGTCTCCTAGATTGGCTAGGTGTCACTTGGGAGCCTCCGACAATATTTTGGAGTTGAACCAAGGAGTTTGTAAGGGCAAGGAGATCGCCTACTTCGTGAAGATCTACCGCTAGTGAGGCAAGTCCTTCGTGGGCGACGGCCATGGTGGGATAGACAAGGTTGCTTCTTCGTGGACCCTTCGTGGGTGGAGCCCTCCGTGGACTCGCGCAACCGTTACCCTTCGCGGGTTGAAGTCTCCATCAACGTGGATGTACGATAGTACCACCTATCGGAACCACGAGAAAAACATCCGTGTCTCCAATTGCGTTTGAATCCTCCAAACCCTTCCCTTTACATTCTTGCAAGTTGCATGCTTTAAATTCCGCTGCTCATATATTCTTTGCATGCTTGCTTGAATTGTGTGAAGATTGCTTGACTTGTGCAAACATAGCTAAAATCTACCAAAGTCTAAAATTGGGAAAAGGTCAAGTTTTTAATTGGTCAAGTAGTCTAATCACCCCCCCTCTAGACATACTTCAAGGTCGTACGCATGTGCTGTCGTAGAAGTGTTCCATGACATTACCAAAATTATCATCACGGAAGTGTCCACTTCCATGACGATAAATCGCGTGTCACAGAAGTGCTTTCGTCAAGGGTGACCGACACGTGGCAAACACTGTAACGGAACGCCGTTACGCTATCGGGTCGGGTTTTGGATCCGATAACCCGTTAACAGCCCCGACCAATGGGGATTTTCCACGTCTAAAATCATCATTGGCTGGAGGAAACACGTGTCGGCTCATCGTTGGGACATATGTCATCCACTCATTGGATAGAAGGCGCCTATGATACGTCGACACGTGGCACGGCCCAACAGAGGCCCATTCCTGTGAAAAGGCCGGCCCGTTTGACTTGGTCAAAAGGTGGCGGCTCGGCCCATGGAAAGCCTGTTAATGGCCTGTTCACATATAGCCCATTTACAGCCCGCTAACCCAAGGCCCGTTACGCCATATCCGAATTAGGCCCAGTAGCATCATCTGGGCCATCCAATATGATTCTAGCCCGTTTTCACTTCTGGCCCATGTATGTCCCATGACGTCTTTCGGCCCATATGAGGCCCTTTGTAACTCTTGGCCTATTAACGGCCCGTGGTGAAACTGGCCCGTAATGAACAATGTATCACTTTACACCCATTAACGGCCCGTGGTGAAACTGTCCCGTAATGAACAGTGTATCACCTTATACCCATTAACGGCCCGTTATTCTGTTGGGCCGTTTCCAACCCATGTTATCTTTCGGCCTTCATAGAGCCCATTTATTCTTGGGCTCATTTCTAGCATTCGTTTACTTACGGCCCATTACTGTCATTTTCTGCTTGTGGGCCAAATTCAGCCCGTGGTTATAGTCAGCCCGTTTGTGGTCCGTTAGTACGTTGGGCCGTTTTCATAGCGTCATCAAATACGGCCTATTAACGATGGACCGTTATGGTCGGCCCATGAACGGACGATTCCAACTCTAGCCTATTTACGGCCATAATGTGGTCTGTTTGGCCCATGTTTGGCCAATCGATCATACTCCCCGTATAAGGCCCATTGATGATACGACCCGTAGAAGGCCCATTGTTTCTATGGCCCGTAGAAGGCCCATTGTTTCTATGTCCTGTAGAAGGCCCACTGTTTCTACGGCCCGTAGGAGGCCCAATGTAACTACAGTAAATATTAGCCCATGGTTATTGTGGCCTAGTTTTATAAAATAGGTTATTGCAGCCACTAGCAAACCGCAGAAAAAGAACTGCAATGACTACAAGCAAACAAATAAACAAGACAACAAGGAAATAAGCAAGCAAATAACGCTAGGCTATCACGACTATTACATATATTACATCCGTTGGGCATCAAAGTTCGCCACCAGTGCAAATATAGGGAACAAAGCAGCATATCATATACATTGGTTGTCAAAGTTGGCGACCAGCGCAAATAAATGCCGCAGCAAAACAAATCCAGAACTGAAACCACTTTAGAAGATCTCAAGAAACAATATCCTGGGTACCCATAAAGCTGGCAAGATGCTTAGCAAGCTTATTAACTTTCTCTTGTTTGGTGCTTAAATCCTCTAGCGCTTGCTGTTGCACCAGGAAATATGCATCGGAATTCTACAGGGACTTCCTTAGTCCTTCAGCTTCCTGTCGCAGCACATCTGATCGATGTCTTTCAACTTGAAGTTGAGACTCAAGAAGATGAACTAATTCAGGCAGCGAGTTCGAAGAGCTTGTGCCAGCAGTAGTGGCCAGTAACTCGAGCACTACATCAAGACAGGACTTTTGGGTTCTCTCACTGTCGTCAAGATAGTTTTTATCAGCTTTCTTGGAGCGAACATGGATGTCTCACTATCTTGAACCTTATCTGCATTACTTCCTTTACCATTGGATAACGCGGTATTGTTCTCCAATATTTTGTCCGCATTCTAAAAGAGAAACAAGCAGACACATCACATGTTTACCATGTTGTATATGAAACTCATTTTGGTAAATGAGTTCAGTAGTAAAGTGGACAGGATAACAACATGAAACAAACATATATCTATGTACAATGGTCACTTTATGGTCTATATCATTCTAGTTTTTGTTGCCAAATCAAGATAGAGACACAGTTCAAATAATATTTGTTCAAGAAAAAGCAGAATAGACAGAATATAAGTGTGGGAAACTATAGAGCAATAACAACACTTGTAATGTGCATGACATGAGAACATAACTGTTTATTCAATTGAAACTAAAATCAACATAGAGCAGGTTACAACAGCAAACCAGTTAAAGAAACAGGTTTAAAACATACCTATTGCGCCATTGGAGTTTCAATTCCATCCTTCAAATTTGAAAATAGTTGGTATGAGTAAATACAGTAATGCAAGAGCAAAGGAGTATGAACCAGAGCTACAGAACCTGACCTGAGAACAAATCTTCTTCTCCTTTAAGCGTTGAGTTGGGATTCAGAGTGGTGGTCCTCGTGCTTTGGGCAATGCAGTTCCCTTACTAACTGCTCGTGTTTGGGTGCTCTGTGGTGGAGACGGTGCTGTGTCAACTGGAACTGGGTTATTATCTATCGAGGTTGGGGTTAGAAGGGGTGTAGCTGGTTCTCTGTCCAACTGGGTAGGGGTACAATCTGCGAGAGTCTGGGTTATGTGTGGTGGATCTGGTCCTTGGGCAAGTACAACCGTGGTTCTATCTGCATCAACTGGTAGCACTATGTTTTCTGAAGACCGTGTTGTTACTCCCTTAGATACTGCCATCACCTTCTCCAATTCAAATTGCTGATAAACAAAAAAAGTAATTGAAAGTATAGACATTGTATGATAGACAGGTGCAATGGATAGTCGGGAATAAAAGAGGGCATGAAATAATTCATATTTATGTTGTCTAACCAAACAGGATAGCATGACACAATTTCACATATATGATGGCTAACTAAACAGGATAGCATGACACAATTTCACATTATGATGGCTAACTAAAAAAGATGGAAAGACATAGTTCAAAATATGAGACTATGTAAACAGGTTGACATGATATAACTATATAATGTGTTTATTAAATAGGTTGGCATGCCATAATTCACATACATTCATGGATAGAATGCCATAATTCAAAATATGATGACTGTAAACACTAAACAGGATGAGATGATATAACTATATGATGTCTTTATTAAATGGGTTGCCGTGCCATAATTCAGATAGATGATGTGTCTGTACTATGTAAACATGATGGCATGATATAATTCAAATATATGATTTATATAGTAAGCAAGTAAGCAGATGGCAATCCATATATGATGTAAAAACTAAGCAATGCAAGACAACATGCATGCCATGGGTAATATAACCCTGCCAAGTTTGTGCATAGACCTCAGGTGGGAAATAGGACTGGTCATCAGTCTCTGAATCCTCCTCCGAGGAGCTCTCTGTAACCAGCAAGATGTCTGCTTCAGCAGGTAGCATTGTCTGCTCTGAATACCTTGTTTTCACTCCAGATACTTCCATCACCGCTTCAAATGGCTGATGCACAGGAAGAGTAGTTGAATATACAAACATTGTCGACAAATGGAACACGTAATACAAAAAAATGATAGCATGATATAATTCACATACATGATGATTGGCTAAACAGCATGGCATTGCATAATTCACATATATAATGCCTTTGCAAAAAGATAGCATTTTATAATTCACATATATAATGTCTTGCAACAAGATTGCAATGCATAATTCACATATATGGTAATTAGACACTGAACATGTGGCATTCACACAAAGCATGTCTAAACTAATCAAATGACATAGCAATGCGAGACACCATACGCATGATATGAGCAACATAACCCTGTCAAGTTAGAGCATACACCTCGGGGGGGGGGGGATAGGACTGGTCATCTGTCTCTGAATCCTCCTCTGAGGAGCTATCCATAACCAGCGAGATATGGCTTCGTCAGATAGCATAGTCTACTCCAGAATTTGCCATCACCGTGTCAAATGGCTGATGCACACGAAGAGCAGTTGAATGTACTAACATTGTTGACAAATGTAATATGTAACGAAAAAAAGGATGGCCTGATATAATTTACATATAATATGACTGGCTAAGCAGGATGGCATTGCAAAATTCACATATATGATGCCTGGCTAAACAAGATGGCATTGCATAATTCACATAAATGATGAATAAACTAAACAGATGGCATTCGCACAAAGGATGTCTAAACTAAGCAGATGACATATTTGATGTATAAAGTAAGCAATGCAAGACACCATATGCATGATATAACCAACATCAGCATGCCAAGTTAAAGCGAAGACCTCAGGGGGTAAATAGGAGTTGTCTTCTCCTACTGAATCCCCCTTAGAACAGATATCTTCCTGTCGATTACAATCCAAAATGTGTGGAGGGGGGGCTGCCTTTGCGCCTACCATGGAGTGACGTCTGCATGAAATTTTATTGCCATGCAAGGCTCGTATCTTTTGCTCTACATGTTCAGTTCCATTGTTTACAATAACTGTCATGCATAGGAATAAAACATAGTCGGATTATGTAAGGAGTGCATGCCGAAATCCAGAGTGATGGTAGCAACCTGTGGATAGATCCAAAACCAATAATAGCAGGTAGATAATGGCTTCAGTTAAAAATACAGATAATGGCTTCTTTACTATTTGTTTCCCACCCAACATGAAACTCATAGTAGACACCGGAGATTAACCAGATAGTAGATAGATACTATTGATTACGGCCCCAATATGTACACCACAACCATTTAAAAACTCAAGTTTGACCATTAGTTTGGATTTGACTCAGAGTCTAATAGGTGAATAGGATGATAAAGTAGCATGTAATATTAAGCGATGCATAACGTAAGCAGACACGAAAGAGTGCGACCTCTCTTGCGGACCCGTGTAGTCCTCGAGGTCATCTTCTCGGTTGATGATGGTAATGCAGTTTTCATGGCTGCCGGCGGCGGGGAAGAAGATCTGAGGTGGCGAAAGACAGTCTGGAGGCCGGATCCCTGCTGTGCTGGACCC
The DNA here is from genome assembly GCF_018294505.1 of Triticum aestivum. Lineage (NCBI taxonomy): Eukaryota > Viridiplantae > Streptophyta > Magnoliopsida > Poales > Poaceae > Triticum > Triticum aestivum. The sequence continues at coordinate 211,371,966 of NC_057801.1, forward strand.
TTCTATCGTTGGAGCAGCTGAGCTGGGGTGGACGATGGCATAGCAGGAGCGGGACAAACTACGTAAGGTTTTCTTTGACAACTATCTGTAAGAGAAGTAATTCTGTAAGGGCTCATTTGAATTGGAGGATTCCAACAATGCAGGGATAGGAAATAGATAGGAATAGGATAGGAATGCACATGCAAAACAAGGAATTTAAAAACACAGGATTTCTGCCAATCTGGGTGTTTGATTCACAACAATTGGAAGATCACAGGATGCAAAGAAGCATGGTGAGATTAAGTCAAACCACAAGAAGATGTACGGTTATAATGCTATTATGCTACTATCTCTTAGTCTTGTGCTTCATGAATAGGAATTTCAAAAGGAGGACAAGTGAAAATTAAAATTCCTATGTTTTTTATTTCAAGGAGACACTAAAGGAACAAATACGTGTGCTCAGTGGACAATATATATAACATGTAGAGTAAAAAAGAGAAGCAACAAGTGTACAACCTCTTTGGCGAAGCCATGTCGATCTCAGCGTGATTGGGTTGGCCGGTGAGGATGCTCCGGCTGACTTGGCTGTCGGAGGAGGGGAAGAAGATCTTAGGCGTCTGGAGCTGAAGCCCAAGGTACCGCTCCGCTGTGATGGAGGGTTTCGTCGTTGGAGCAGCTCCAGTGAGTTGTACGACGCCGAGGCTGAAGCAGGACAAGAGAGACAACAAACAACGTTAACCTGAGTGGAATTCTAATAGCATGTCCAATACGTGACGTAAAATACATAACCACAAAGTGCTAGATGTAAAATATATCAGCCGCTCATCTCTGAACTTAACTGTCGAAACTGAATTTAACTGTCAAAACTGAACTTAACTGTCGAAACTGAACTTAACTGTCGAAACTGATTTTGCTGTCGAAACTGAATTTTGCTGTCAAAACTGAACGCACTAGCAAGGTGAGGCTACACGTCGGTCAACTGACTTTTTCATCTCTGGTCAGTTGATTTTGCAGCTGTTGGACACGAAATCAAGGGCCTGCGGTTCATCTTCAACCTCCACCCCCCTGAGCCGCCAGCCACCATGTCACGCCCAATATGCGACCCTATCCAAAAGGAACTCGAAGGTCCCACCAAGGATAGACCCGCATATTGGAACGCTTTTGCAAGGTGGATATCATTACATCAACATTACATAATAGATGGGGATACAAACATAAGGCATACAATGCCACATGAATACAACATCACAATACATCAGAGCACCATCCGACTACGGATGAAACACAAACAGAAACTCAAACGACATCCACCCTTCTAGCCCAGGCTGCCGACCTGGAACCTATCCCCTGATCGAAAAAGAAGCAGAAGAAGACTGCAAACAAGCAAACACCGCTCTCGCGTCATGATCATCGCAAAAACCTGTACCTGCAACTGTTGTCGTAGTAATCTGTGAGCCACGAGGACTTAGCAATCCCATTACCATGGGTATCAAGACTAGAAAAGCTTAATGGGAAAGGAAGGGGTAAAGTGGTGAGGTTGCAGCAGCATTTAAGCATGATATGGTGGCTAACATACGCAAATGAGAGCGAGAAGAGAAGCAAAGGAACGGTCGTGAAGCTAGCAATGATCAAGAGGTGATCCTGAACTCCTACTTACGTCAAACATAACACAGAAACCGTGTTCACTTCCCGGACTCCGCCGAAAAGAGACCATCACGGCTACACACGCGGTTGATGCGTTTTAATTCGGATCTGGTGTCAAGTTATCTACAACCGGACATTAACAAATTCCCATCTGCCACATAACCGTGGGCACGGCTCTCGAAAGTTTATACCCTGCAGGGGTGTCCCAACTTAGCCCATGACAAGCTCTCGCGATCAACGAAGGAGTAGACCTTCTCCCAGGAACACCCGATCAATCTCGGAATCCCGGTTTACAAGACATTTCAACAATGGTAAAACAAGACCAGCAAAGCCGCCCGAATGTGCCGACAAATCCTGATAGGAGCTGCACATATCTCGTTCTCAGGGCACACCGGATTGTCCAAACTTCCGGTAGGCGAGCCCAGAGTTGCCCCTGGTGGCCACCGGTGGCTGACGGTTTGGACCAACACTCATGACGAGCACTGGCCCGGGGGGGGGGGGTAAAAATAAGATGACCCTTGAGAGCGCGACTCCCAAGGGAAAAAAAGGCTAGGTGAGGCAAATGGTAAAACCAAGGTTGGGCCTTGCTGGACAAGTTTTATTCAAAGCGAACTGTCAGGGGGGTCGCATAAATCACCCGACCGCGTTAGGAACGCAAAATCCGGGAACATAACACCGGTATGACGGAAACTAGGGCGACAAGAGTGGAACAAAACACCAGGCATAAGGCCGAGCCTTCCACCCTTTACCAAATATATAGATGCATTAATAATATAAGAGATATTGTGATATCCCAACAAAACCCTGTCCACCATGGAGCAATCTTCAACTTCACCTGCAGCTAGCAACGCTATAAGAGGGGCTGAGCAAAGCGGTAACATAGCCAAGCAATGGTTTGCTAGGAAGGGTGTTAAAGGTTAGAGGTTCATGGCAATTTGGGAGGCTTGAAGAGCAAATGGTAGGTAACGCAGCATAGCGATAGAACGAAGCAACTAGCATAGCAATGATAGTAGTGAGATCCAGGGTAGCGGTCATCTTGCCTGAAATCCCGCAAGGAAGAAGAACGAGTCCATGAAGAAGACGAACGGATGAATCCACGAGGACGAACCAAGCGTAGACGAACGAATCCTCACGATCGCAACAAAACAGGAACTATTGAGAAAAGAAGCACACAACATAGTAAACACACCACACATGAACAAGACATGATGCACAACAAGCATGATGCATGACAAGGCTACATGAAGCTACTCATGGCAAGAGATGATGCAAACAAGAACAACACATCAAGGCAAGTTTAAATGAGGCCGGAAACAACATACAACAATTCCGGTAAGTCCTCATATGAAAATTTCGAAATTGGTCCAGAACTGAATAAACATTAAGTTGAAGTTGTTAAACAGCAAGTTAAGATGCACCAAGATGATCTACACGAGATTCTAGTCAAGTTACATATAAAGTTCATTAGATTTGGAGCTACGGCCTAGAAGATATGAGCAAAACAAGTTAAATATGGCATTGATGCAAAGTGCATATAAACATCAAGCAAACACATCAAAACAAGGATGCAACATGATAATATGAAACTACATGCAAAATCAAGCAAGTTTCATATAGATCACACTCAAAATGGAGCAACGGTTCAACACATACACTCTATACAAGACATAGCAACAATCTGTCCATAACAGCAACTAGGCATATTACAAGCATCAAAACAACATGCTACAGCATCTCAACATGAAAACAAAAGACATGGGCATGATGTACAGGTATAGCATTACAAAACATGAACACTGAGCTATCTCCAGAAATCACTAGAACATGCTCAAACACACATGGTAAGGTTGCAAGTTATAACAATTTCAGACTTTGCAGAAATAACATCAGGTTACAATGTTTAGAGCTATCAGACAACATGTTACATGAACATATCATGGCAAACAAAGGCATGGCATGATACTACTAAATGCATAGAACAACAGTCTCTTACTGACCATGAGCCAAAAAGGCATAGAAAATATGATGGCACCCATGTAAACATGGCAAGTTATATGACATATTCATACATGGCAGGAACAACAATAAGTAGGCATGTTGGTGAGCTTGAACCACTCACCACAGAGCAATACATGGCATGGAAAGGCAACCGATAGTAAGAAGACATGTTTATGAAGCTAAGCATGGCAATAGCAAGTTCATAGGGTTCCTAGATCACTAGCAAACAATCATGGAAACATTGAACTTAATGTTAACATGCTGACAGCAACATCATTTAGCAACTTTGGAGCAAGATATGAACAATCTAAAGCAAGCTATAAATGCAACCAGGGGCATGAATGGATAGAGAAATACATGTATAACAAAACATCCTTAGTGAACATCTCCAAAATAATGCACGAAATGACTTGTAGAAGCATGTTAACATAGCAACAAAATATAACAGAATCTGTCAGGAAAACAGCAACAGCAAGTACACTACTTAACAAGCTCGATTCACTCACCACAAGTCATTGCATGACAAGATAATCATAGCATCATCAAGAAGACATGTTTATGAAACAAACCAAGTCAAGAACAAGTCCATAGCATGCAAGGATCAACTATAGCAAGCTTGGCCAAATTGAATAACACGTAAACAATCTGCCAGGAAACATTTTGTAGCAAAATTAGAGCAGGAAAATGACATGCTAGACTACTCCATAAATGCCAAAAAAGGCATGGATAGATAGAGCACATCCATATGTTCAAAACACCCTTACTGAAGTATCTCTAAATATGCATGGATCTCTTTGTAGCAACATGTTTACATGGCATCACAATAACAGCAGAACAGGGACTAAAATCAGCAATATCACGAAGCCTAGTTTGCATGCTTGTGCTAGTCACCACATTGATCACAAAAATACATGGCATACACTCCTGTAAAGCTGGCATGGCATAGATCAAAACATATGTAGGGCTCAAGTTCATAAGATGCACACATTAATCATGGCAAAAATGACAAAAGTGCAAGTTCTGTTAAGAAACAGAAACTAACATCACATAGCCCTCTTTCAACAGCATTTCGGGCATCAAGATGAGCTCAAATGTAAATGATGCAATGGAATGAAATGATGCCCTCTTCGAAACGAACAATTTGACATATTACACGCACGAAACGGAGCTACGGGTGCGAAGATGTGATGCGATGAAGATGCAACAAAATTAATGCAGAAAATGACTTGGTGGAATAACGGGGGGGGGGGGGGGGAAGTCAACCGCTGGGCTCGATCTGGATCTGGCCAGATCGCGGATGCCGAGGTTCATCGCCGGAGTCGGGGAAGCCGGAGCGGCCGGAGTAGGAGGGGACGAGGCCGGGGCGGCGAGACCCGGCCGGATCCTCGCCGGAGGACGGTGGCGGCGCGGCGGAGGGAGCTCGGGCGCCTCGGGTGCGCTGCGGGCTGGCGGCAATGAGCGCGCGGGACCGGGCGGCGACCGGCGACGGCGACGGAGGACGCGGGAGGCGACGGCGGCCGAGGCGGCCGGCGGCAGGCTGCGGCCGGAGGCGGCGCAGGACCGCGGCCCGGGAATGTGCGCGGGAGGGCCCGCGGTGGGCCTCGCGGGCCGGCGGCGGGGGCTGGCGCGGCGGCGACACGTGGCAGTCCCTGATCGCCGGGGCGCGGTGGCGGACGCGTCCGGCTCCGTCCGGACGTGTCCGGCGGCGCGGAGAGGGATTCGTCTAGGGTTTGCCCGTGAATTTTGAAGGGGGAGGCATATATATAGGTAGAGGGAGCTAGGAGTGTCCAAATGAGGTGCGGTTTTCGCCCACACGATCGTGATCCGACGACGGAGAGCATGGAAGTGACTTAGATGGGTTATTGGGCTGTTTTGGAGAGGTGTTGGGCTGCAACTCAAAAGAGGCTTTTACGGTTACCCGGTTAACCGTTGGAGTATCAAACGACCTCAAAATGGCACGAAACTTGACAGGCGGTCTACCGGTGCTATACCAAGGCCGCTTGGCAAACTTCATATCAGTGTATAATTACCATATATGTGAATTATGCATTGCCATCTTGTTGCAAGACATTATATATGTGAATTATAAAATGCTATCTTTTTGCAAAGGCATTATATATGTGAATTATGCAATGCCATGTTGTTTAGCCAATCATCATGTATGTGAATTATATCATGCTATCATTTTTTTGTATTACGTGTTCCATTTGTCGACAATGTTTGTATATTCAACTACTCTTCCTGTGCATCAGCCATTTGAAGCGGTGATGGAAGTATCTGGAGTGAAAACAAGGTATTCAGAGCAGACAATGCTACCTGCTGAAGCAGACATCTTGCTGGTTACAGAGAGCTCCTCAGAGGAGGATTCAGAGACTGATGACCAGTCCTATTTCCCACCTGAGGTCTATGCTCAAACTTGGCAGGGTTATATTACCCATGGCATGCATGTTGTCTTGCATTGCTTAGTTTTTACATCATATATGGATTGCCATCTGCTTACTTGCTTACTATATAAATCATATATTTGAATTATATCATGCCATCATGTTTACATAGTACAGACACACCATCTATCTGAATTATGGCACGGCAACCCATTTAATAAAGACATCATATAGTTATATCATCTCATCCTGTTTAGTGTTTACAGTCATCATATTTTGAATTATGGCATTCTATCCATGAATGTATGTGAATTATGGCATGCCAACCTATTTAATAAACACATTATATAGTTATATCATGTCATCCTGTTTACATAGTCTCATATTTTGAACTATGTCTTTCCATCTTTTTTAGTTAGCCATCATAATGTGAAATTGTGTCATGCTATCCTGTTTAGTTAGCCATCATATATGTGAAATTGTGTCATGCTATCCTGTTTGGTTAGACAACATAAATATGAATTATTTCATGCCCTCTTTTATTCCCGACTATCCATTGCACCTGTCTATCATACAATGTCTATACTTTCAATTACTTTTCTTGTTTATCAGCCATTTGAATTGGAGAAGGTGATGGCAGTATCTAAGGGAGTAACAACACGGTCTTCAGAAAACATAGTGCTACCAGTTGATGCAGATAGAACCATGGTTGTACTTGCCCAAGGACCAGATCCACCACACATAACCCAGACTCTCGCAGATTGTACCCCTACCCAGTTGGACAGAGAACCAGCTACACCCCTTCTAACCCCAACCCCGATAGATAATAACCCAGTTCCAGTTGACACAGCACTGTCTCCACCACAGAGCACCCAAACACGAGCAGTTAGTAAGGGAACTGCAGTGCCCAAAGCACGAGGACCACCACTCTGAATCCCAACTCAACGCTTAAAGGAGAAGAAGATTTGTTCTCAGGTCAGGTTCTGTAGCTCTAGTTCATACTCCTTTGCTCTTGCATTACTGTATTTACTCATACCAACTATTTTCAAATTTGAAGGATGGAATTGAAACTCCAATGGCTCAATAGGTATGTTTTAAACCTGTTTCTTTAACTGGTTTGCTGTTGTAACCTGCTCTATGTTGATTTTAGTTTCAATTGAATAAACAGTTATGTTCTCATGTCATGCACATTAAAAGTGTTGTTATTGCTCTATAGTTTCCCACACTTATATTCTGTCTATTCTGCTTTGTCTTGAACAAATATTATTTGAACTGTGTCTCTATCTTGATTTGGCAACAAAAACTAGAATGATATAGACCATAAAGTGACCATGGTACATAGATATATGTTTGTTTCATGTTGTTATCATGTCCACTTTACTACTGAACTCATTTACCAAAATGAGTTTCATATACAACATGGTAAACATGTGATGTGTTTGCTTGTTTCTCTTTTAGAATGCGGACAAAATATTGGAGAACAGTACCGCGTTATCCAATGGTAAAGGAAGTAATGCAGATAAGGTTCAAGATAGTGAGACATCCATGTTCGCTCTAAGAAAGCTGATAAAAACTATCTTGACGATAGTGAGAGAACCCAAAAGTCCTGTCTTGATGTAGTGCTCGAGTTACTGGCCAGTATTGCTGGCACAAGCTCTTCGAACTCGCTGCCTGAATTAGTTCATCTTCTTGAGTCTCAACTTCAAGTTGAAAGACACCGATCAGATGTGCTGCGACAGGAAGCTGAAGGACTGAGGAAGTCCCTGTAGAATTCAGATGCATATTTCCTGGTGCAACAGCAAGCGCTGGAGGATTTAAGCGCCAAACAAGAGAAAGTTAATAAGCTTGCTAAGCATCTTGCCAGCTTTATGGGTACCCAGGATATTGTTTCTTGAGATCTTCTAAAGTGGTTTCAGTTCTGGATTTGTTTTGCTGCAGCATTTATTTGTGCTGGTCGCCAACTTTGACAACCAGTGTATATGATATGCTACTTTGTTCCCTATATTTGCACTGGTGGCGAACTTTGATGCCCAACGGATGTAATATATGTAATAGCCGTGATAGCCTAGCATTAGTTGCTTGCTTATTTCCTTGTTGTCTTGTTTATTTGTTTGCTTGTAGTCATTGCAGTTTTTTTTCTGCGGTTTGCTAGTGGCTGCAATAACCTATTTTATAAAACTAGGCCACAATAACCATGGGCTAATATTTACTGTAGTTACATTGGGCCTCCTACAGGCCGTAGAAACAGTGGGCCTTCTACATGACGTAGAAACAATGGGCCTTCTACGGGCCGTAGAAACAATGGGCCTTCTACGGGCCGTATCATCAATGGGCCTTATACGGGCAGTATGATCGATTGGCCAAACATGGGCCAAACAGACCACATTATGACCGTAAATAGGCTAGAGTTGGAATCGTCCGTTCATGGGCCGACCATAACAGTCCATCGTTAATAGGCCGTATTTGATGACGCTATGAAAACGGCCCAACGTACTAACGGACCACAAACGGGCTGACTGTAACCACGGGCTGAATTTGGCCCACAAGCAGAAAATGACAGTAATGGGCCGTAAGTAAACGAATGCTAGAAATGAGCCCAAGAATAAATGGGCTCTGTAAAGGCCGAAAGATAACATGGGTTGGAAACGGCCCAACAGAATAATGGGCCGTTAATGGTTATAAGGTGATACACTGTTCATTACGGGACAGTTTCACCACGGGTCGTTAATGGGTGTAAAGTGATACATTGTTCATTACGGGCCAGTTTCACCACGGGCCGTTAATAGGCCAAGAGTTACAAAGGGCCTCATATGGGCCGAAAGACGTCATGGGACATACATGGGCCAGAAGTGAAAACGGGCTGGAATCATATTGGATGGCCCAGATGATGCTACTGGGCCTAATTCGGATAGGGCGTAACGGGCCTTGGGTTAGCGGGCTGTAAATGGGCTATATGTGAACAGGTCGTTAACAGGCTTTCCATGGGCCGAGCCGCCACCTTTTGACCAAGTCAAACGGGCCGGCCTTTTCACAGGAATGGGCCTCTGTTGGGTCGTGCCACGTGTCGACGTATCATACGCGCCTTCTATCCAATGAGTGGATGACATATGTCCCAACGATGAGCCGACACGTGTTTCCTCCAGCCAATGATGATTTTACACATGGAAAATCCCCATTGGTCGGGGCTGTTAACGGGTTATCGGATCCAAAACCCGACCCGATAGCTTAACGGCGTTCTGTTACGGTGTTTGCCACGTGTCGGTCACCCTTGACGAAAGCACTTCTGTGACGCGCGATTTATCGTCATGGAAGTGGACACTTCCGTGATGATAATTTTGGTAATGTCATGGAACACTTCTACGACAGCACATGCGTACGACCTTGAAGTATGTCTAGAGGGGGGGTGATTAGACTACTTGACCAATTAAAAACTTGACCTTTTCCCAATTTTAGACTTTGGTAGATTTTAGCTATGTTTGCACAAGTCAAGCAATCTTCACACAATTCAAGCAAGCATGCAAAGAATATATGAGCAGCGGAATTTAAAGCATGCAACTTGCAAGAATGTAAAGGGAAGGGTTTGGAGGATTCAAACGCAATTGGAGACACGGATGTTTTTCTCGTGGTTCCAATAGGTGGTACTATCATATATCCACGTTGATGGAGACTTCAACCCACGAAGGGTAACGGTTGCGCGAGTCCACGGAGGGCTCCACCCACGAAGGGTCCACGAAGAAGGAACCTTGTCTATCCCACCATGGCCGTCGCCCACGAAGGACTTGCCTCACTAGCGGTAGATCTTCACGAAGTAGGCGATCTCCTTGCCCTTACAAACTCCTTGGCTCAACTCCAAAATATTGTCAGAGGCTCCCAAGTGACACCTAGCCAATCTAGGAGACACCACTCTCCAAGAAGTAACAAATGGTGCGTTGATGATGAACTCCTTGCTCTTGTGCTTCAAATGATAGTCTCCCCAACACTCAACTCTCTCTCATAGGATTTGGATCTGGTGGAAAGAAGATTTGAGTGGAAAGCAACTTGGGGAAGGCTTGAGATCAAGATTCATATGGTAGGAATGGAATATCTTGGCCTCAACACATGAGTAGGTGGTTCTCTCTCAGAACTGGTAAGTTGGAAGTGTAGGTTTGTTCTGATGGCTCTCTCCACGAATGAAGAGGAGGTGGAGGGGTATATATAGCCTCCACACAAAATCTAACCGTTACACACAATTTACCAAACTCGGTGGGACCGAATCGAGAAACTCGGTCGGACCGATTTAGCAAATCTAGTGACTGTTAGGATTTTCGGTGGGACCGACATGCAACTCGGTAGGACCGATATGGTTAGGGTTAGGGCATAACGTAATCTCGGTGAGACCGATTACACAAACTCGGTTAGACCAATTTTGGTAATTAGCTAACCAGAGAGTTGGTCAGGTAAACTCGGTGGGACCGATTCACTCTTTTCAGTGAGACCGATGTTACGAAAGGGAAATAGAGAGTTTACATTGCAATCTCGGTGGGACCGATCGCTCACTTCGGTTAGACCGAAACGTTACGAAGGGAAACAGAGAGATTACAATCCCATCTCGGTGAGACCGAGATCCCTATCGGTGAGACAGATTTGCCTAGGGTTTGTGGCAGTGGCTATGACATTTGAACTCGGTGGCGCCAGATAGAAAGAATCGGTGGGCCGAGTTTGACTTTGGGTTTAGGTCATATGTGGATGTGACAAAGTAGTTGAGGGTTTTTGGAGCACATCACTAAGCACTTGAAGCAAGAGGTTCATTAAGCAACACCTCATCCCTCCTTGATAGTATTGGCTTTTCTTATAGACTCAATGTGATCTTGGATCACTAAAATGTAAAATGTAGAGTCTTGAGCTTTTGAGCTTGAGCCAATCCTTTGTCCTTAATATTTTGAGGGATCCACTTTCATCACCCATGCCATGCCTTTCATTGAGCTTTCCTAAAATATTTGTCTTGGAATAGCATTAGCTCAATGAGCTATATGTTGTTATAAATTACCAAAACCACCTAGGGATAGTTGCACTTTCAATCTCCCCCTTTTTGGTAATTGATGACAACATATAGATCAAAGCTTCAACAAATGATAGTAAGATTGAAAAACATCGTTGCTTTGAGAAGTATGTGATAAGCAAGAGCTCCCCCTAAATTTGTGCATAGTTTAAGATTTGCTTTGGACTGCAAATGCACAAGGAATTAGGCTCATGGGTTACTCTTACATGTCACATACATCTTGGCGGAGCGCTCAAAATAATAAAGATTGAATACATGCACTCATCACCAAGCAAAGTGAATGATCATATAGGGATAAGTAAGATAATATCATTTAACAAGCATAAGTGTAGCTTATGATCAAACACATGATCATCAAGTATCACAGATAATAGCATAGTATCTCAAGCAATCAAAAGCAAACAAAGTTCAACCAAGAAGACAAGAGAGAACAAAAGCAAACTCTCTCTCTCTCTCTCTCTCTCTCTCTCTCTCGAAGCCTATGATCTATACATTTTTCTCCCCCTTTGGCAACAAGTTACCAAAAAGTTCCTAGAAAATGCATAGTACTATATCGTCTCTCAGGCTTGGTCTTCAGGTGGTGGTGTAGATAGAACGCCAAGGACGAAAGCATCAGTTGATGTAGATGGAGCTGGAGGTGTGGGTGCTGAAGCTGGTTGCACTGGAGCTATAGGAGTTGTAGCTGGTGCAGATGAAGTGGCTCTGGTGTCTGTCACTAGCACTGCAGCTGATCTCTGAGCTCTAGGCACTCTGGCAAATGCATCTGTGGTTGTCTTGCCCTTCCTCTCCTGCATGTCATCCTGTGGCTGCTCCACAATTGACTGAATCTCAGTTACTTTAACATCTAAATCATAGAATTTTTGTTCCATGATTCTTTCCAGGCTCTCCTAGTTTTGAGTTAGGGTGGCCAACCGCTTCTCAATCCTCAGAGTTGATGCTATCAAGTAACCAAGCTGGTCCTGCTTGTTCTTCAAAAAAATACTCAGATGCCTCCTCTTGAGTTGGCATCTTGGCAGCCTTCTCTTTCTTTGATTTCTCCTTCTTCTCTTGAGCTTGTATTGATGATGGTTCATTCTCATTCATCACAACTTGATTGCCCTCAAAGTCTGGATAGAGAACAAAGTGTTCCTTATCCAACAGATATTTTCCTGTGCCCATCTTTGAGTTAATCAACTCCTGAATTTGTGGGGGCATATCCACAACTTCTCTTTTGGTCTGCTGCTGTCCTCTTGATAGTCTCAAGCATGAGGCTCATGACCTTAAATTTCTGTGGCACATCGAATATGTGTAGCAAATTAATTGCATGCCCTCTGATCATGTTGTGGTCACCTAACTTGGGCAAAAGAGTGTGCCTTATGATCCAGTTGATCGTTGGCAGCCCTGACAGAAGAAAATGGACTCACCCAAACTTGAAAGTCTCAAGAGCTTCGTCTAGGATCTCCTTGTACATATGTGACATAGAATTGTGATCCATCTTTTTCTTGGCATAAACGTCCAAGTCATCTTCACTCTCCTTTGGGGCATTGATCAGATTGGCCCATTCCTCAATAGTTTATTGGTATCTCGTACCTTCAGACATCCAAACTATCCTGCCATCTGGATAGAAATGTGGTGTGGAGTAGAAATGCATAATGAGCTCATCATTACAGTTTGTGAGCTTCTGCCCAACAAAGTCTGCAACTCCACACGCACTGAAGCTGTCATACACTCCAGGATAGTGTTGTTCATTCTCCTTCATGTAGGTCCAGTCGACCCACCTCATATCACACACTATAGGCTTCTTTTCCAACAAGATTGTCTCATAGAAATCATGTTGTTCCTTTGTGTGGAACCTGTAATCAACTGCAGTCCTTCTCCTGGTGGCATATGGATCTGGCTCTCTCCATAGCCTCAACCCTGAATCTCTCTTGATTTTCATGTTCTCAGCCACAGGATGAGCATCATTGTGGTCTGGAATCTTGGGTTTGAGCTTCCTCAGGACTTCTCCTTCATCATCTTCAGCAGCAACATCAGGCACTGGGGCCTTGTTCTTCTCAGCAGCTGGTATACTCCTGGTATTCCTCTTTGGTGCATTCTTGGGCTTGGAGGCAGCTTTGGGTGCTTCTTTGGGATTTGATGTTGCAGCCCCTGACTTTATAGCATCACCCATCAGCTTTTGTGCCTTGGGTGCTGGTGCAGCAACCTCTTCTTCCTCTTCTTCTTCCATCATGGAAGGCTTTCCAATCACTCTAGCAATGGTCTTTTTGACCCTTTCCTTCCTCTTCTTTCCTTCTGCAGCTGGCTCTTTGGGATCAGGTTTCTCAGGTACTTGTGTTGATCCTCTGACCTTCAGCATAGGTGTCCTCTTGGCAGGGACCTTGCTATTAAGTCCAGGCTTTGTGATCTTTGTTGAGCCATACTCCTTTTTGAGCACTACCTTCTTGGAAGTAGCCTCATCCTCGGCTGCCACATAGTCCTCATCCTCAGAGTCTGAGGTTCTTTTCTTCCTTGTCCTGGTGGCAGCTTTGGGCAAGTTGCTGGGAGTGCTTCTGCTGCCATCATCTGAAGTGCTAGAGGGACTAGTGCCCTCACTCATGTGAATCTGCTCTTCTGACTTGTTCTGGCTGTCACTTTGGTCTGACATGATGCAAACACTGACTGCTGACCCTGTGAATAGTTATAGATGAGATAGAGTGGATGAGCATCACAAAATGCAGAGATTTTTGCAAATGAATGATTCAAAAATTAGTTTTAATTTTCCACATAAAGCATTTCGGATCAACTAATTTTCAAACTCGGTGATACCGAAGCAGTTTTGGAACCTAAACTAGTGAACTCGGTCAGACTGAGTCACAGTTTGGTGGCACTGAGACTGCTAGGGTTTCACAAAGTTCTAAAATCGGTCACACCGATTAGCAATTCTCGGTCAGACCGAGAGTTACTAGTGCAATGGCGTTAGCCGAATCAGTGGGACCGAGTTGTCACATCCTAGTTAGTCATGCATTAGAGTGTTGCATCATGTTTAATCTTTCATTAGAAACCTGAAATGGGGATGACAGAACCCCCAGTCCCCTCTGAATCCAATTAGGGTTTACTAAAAACTTTTTCAATGAACCTGAAATGCCCTTCTAAAATGCCCATCATTTTTGTCTTGGTTCAGAACCTCTGCCAAAAGTGGTGCACATTTTCCTAGGCCAGCTTAGGGTTTTTGAATTAAATCATAAATATTTGAATTTTGGCATTTAAAATTATATGAAATATTTAAATGCTCAAATATCTCCAAACTAAAATGTTTCCTGTTGGAAATAATCCAACTATGGACCAGGAGTAGTTTGGTGATTTTAGGAGTAGCCTAAGTATTTTATTTAATTCAACAAAGTTGCAGAAGTATTAAAAAACAGAAAACAGAAAAAAATGGAAAAAGCTTACCTGGCGCCCAGCACCCGGCCCACCTGCCGGCCCAGCCCAGCACCGCGCCAGCGAGCTGCTTGCCGGCCAGGCAGGCAGGCAGGTGCTCGACGGCGAGCACCGCATGGGTGCCACGCACCTGCTCGCCGCCTCGCCGCCTCCCTCGCCCGGCTAACGCCGTGAATCGGCCTCTCTCTCTCTCCCGAACCTCCCAGACACCCCCTCACCTCTCCAGCTCCTCTCCCTCGCTCTCCCACGCCATGGCCGACGCCATCGCCGCCACCCCCTCGCCGTAGCCACGCCCTCCGTCAACCCCACGCCGTGCCGCCGTGTCCAGGAGCTCCGCCGCCGTCCACTTCATCGAGCTAGCCGAGCCCCGTGTGCTCGTGCGGCCCGAGACCACCGCACCGACCTCGCCCGAGCTCGCCGTCGCCGGAGATCCCCTTCAACGCCGTCGCCGCCTCAGCTCGTCCCCGACCCCGCCGGTGGCCTCTACGGGAGCGCTGTGAGCCTAGCTACCCCTCCGACCCTCCCTCTCTCATTCCCGAGCCGTGTAGCCACCGCACGAAGATCACACGCACGCACCGCCGCGGATCTCGTCGCCGACGTGCTCCCGGCCATCCTCCGGCCAACCCGCGGTGGCCAACGCACTCACCACGCTGCGTTGGGCCCAACCGTGCACTTCCCGCACCTCCCCGCACACCCTAGGCCGAGTTCGCTTTCACCCGAACTCCGGTGGCCGCCAAGGTCGTCGCCGGCGCCAACTCCGGCCACCCCGACCCCAACGGACTCCACCAGGAGCTGCGGTTCGTCCTCAGCTCCACTCCGGTGGTCTCCGTGACCCATTTGGTGGCCGAAACGGCCAAAACCACTCCCGCCGCCGCGTCGGGCTCGCCGGCGGCTAAACGCCGGCGCCGCTGGCATTGACTTTGACCACGGGTGGGCCCTGGTTGACTCCCCTGAGTCAATGACAGGTGGGGCCCAGCCCTGTTAATTAAACAGGTTTAGTTTTAATTAAACTTTAATTAATTTAATCACCCTGACATGCGGGACCCACTGTCAGGTTTGACCCGGACGTGTTCCGTTGACCTGCTGACGTCACACTGACGTCAGGCTGACGCAATAATTGATTTTCTGGAATTAATCTAATATAGGAAATTCCAGAATATAATTTAAACTTCAAAAATTCATAACTTTTATTCTGTAACTCCAAATCAGACAAATTATATATGAAAAATGATCAGAAAAATCCAATCTATCCATCTGTACTATTTCCATGCATGACTAAACAAGTTAACTTGATGTTTAATGCAGAACAAGGAAAAGCACTTTAAAAGGCCATGTTTGAGTTTGAAATTTGAATCTTTGATTCAAATTGGTCCAAACCCTTCTGGTCTTAGTTGCATTAGCCCAACACACTCATATTGCTATGTTTCATGCATGCATCATACTGTTGCACATTGTTTGGTGATGGTTGTGTATCGGTGTCCTTTGCGACAGGTTCTGCCTCCGAGGAGTATCGTGATTACCCTAACGAAGAACCGTATCAGTGCATCGAACCATCAGGCAAGCAACCAACCATTTGATCATATCGATACAATCCCATGTTCTCGCTCCTGCTCTCTTTTACTGCATTAAGACAACGCGTTTCAAACTGCTGTGTGCTACGGTAGTTGAACCCATTTCCTCTGCATGACCTGTCATTGCCACAGTAACTAGATGAAACCCACTAGCATGTGTAGGAGTTGATTGAGCCATATGTATGTGTTGTTCCTACCTTGCTATGCCTGCTATGCTTAGAGTCGTGTCAGGTCTGGTTCATCTGGGTGATGGCTAGAGTGAAATGATTATGTCGGTAATGAGAGTGGTGTGGTGAACACGATTTGGTAAAGGTATCGATGAGAGGCCATGTAGGAGTACATGGTGGGTTGTTTCATTGAAGCCGACCTTAAGCACTGAGATCTGTATGTGCGATTTAAGATACAGCTACTACCATGCATTGGGCCCTGAAATATGACCCCGCTCGACTTCTTATTCACCCTAGCTCTCTGTCCAGGAGTTGCACGTAGTTTCTGGTGTTTGTAGCCTACTGGAGGCCGTGGACAGCGCTGACCGTAGGGGTGGGCTGTGATGCGGTAGGTACGTGGCACGGTGTACCGAATACCCGTTAGGTATCTCGGGAACCCTGTTCACATCGTTCGGGGCCGTATGGGAAACCTCGGCCGGACTCCCTGCGGATGGAACCTGGATAGGCGATAAACCTGGACTAGAGGCTTAAGTGTTTAGGTAGGTCGTGGTCTACACCCACGTCGGCTTTCGCTTGAAGTCTGCCGAGCACATGTCGTGTGCAGACGCTAAGTGGTGGAAACATGTATGAAGAAGTACACCCCTGCAGGGTTATCATGATCTATTCGAATAGCCGCGTCCGCGGTAAAGGACTACTTGGTTGCCTATACAGTTCATAGACAAGTAAATGGAAACTACTAAAAGTCTCAAGATAAGTGTGAGTGCCGAGGATGGCTCTTCCGTAGGAAGACGGAGGTGGATCCTCGGTAGTGTATTGAAGTGGAGAGTAGTGGACTCGTGTGCGCAAAACCATTTCAAGTTGGAGTCTCGTAGGTTAGCCTAGCCAAGAGTCAAAGCTGGCTTGCTGCAATAACTCCACCAACCCTTCTTGATAATATGCATGTATGTAGGATCTGATGTAAGTCTTGCTGAGTACCTTTGTACTCATGTTGCTATAATTTACATTTTTACAGAAGACGCTGCAACCCCTTCTGATGGGTTCTACGTAGACGTTGACATCAATGAGTAGGCTAAGGCCCAGGTGGTGATCCTGAGCTTGTGAAGGACCACGTAGTATAGCTAGGCTTTCCAAGCCTCTTTTATTTTTCTAGTTGTCTGTACTCAGACAAGTTACTTCCGCTGCTGTTTTGTATGACTGTATGACTTGAATGCTGGGTCGTGTGACCCGTACCTTTGTGTATGTTATGTATGGCTCTCTGAGCCTTAAATAAAGTACTTGTGTCATAGAGTCATGTTGTGATGCCTTGTTGTATTTGCACATATCGAGCATATTGTGTGTATGATTGAAATGCTTGGTATGTGTGGGATCTGACTATCTAGTTGTTTATCTTTAGTAGCCTCTCTTACCGGGAAATGTCTCCTAGTGTTACCGCTGAGCCATGGTAGCTTGCTACTGCTCTGGAACACTTAGGCTGGCCGGCATGTGTCCTTCTTCGTTCCTGTGTCTGTCCCTTCGGGGAAATGTCACGCATTGAGTACCGGAGTCCTGTTAGCCCGCTACAGCCCGGTTTACCGGAGTCCTGCTAGCCCAGTGCTACAGCCCGGACCCACTTGCTGTTGACCGACACGTTCGAAGCTGGGTCATGGATGCCTGTCCCTGTAAGTCTGTGCCACTTTGGGTTTACGACTAGTCATGTCAGCCCGGGCTCCTTATCATATGGATGCTAGCGACACTATCATATACGTGAGCCAAAAGGCGCAAACGGTCCCGGGCAAAGGTAAGGCGACACCCGTGGGGATACCGTGCGTGAGGCCGCAAAGTGATATGAGGTGTTACAGGCTAGATCAATGTGACATCGAGTCGGGGTCCTGACAGCGTTGGCATCAGAGCCGGACTGCCTGTAGGTTCTCCAAGCCAAACTGGTCGATGTTGAGTCTAGAAATTCTTTAGTTATATGTAGGGGAATTGTTTGTGGGTTGGAACGTAAGGCTCCTTTTACTTCTTTATCTTATGACATTCTGATCTGAGTCAGTCTATTCTTCCACCGGGGGTTAAGGAATTAGGATCTATTCTCTCTATCAGGATCACGTGTTACTAATCAGTAGTACCTTATAGGTTTGATGGATACAAGCCTAGTTCAATTCTACTACCACATTATGTTGCTAGGATGGACTCAGAACTTGATATGATGATGTTGAGTGTGTATGAAATCCTTTGTCAAATGTCTCAAAATCCTTCTTGAGCATTTACAGCTGTTATGCTGCCAAAATTTTGCTAGAAATTCTAATGCCTTTGCATTATGATTGTGCTTTCAGATGGCCACTCGCGACCTCAATCAAGTGGTTCGCCTGACTCGATGCCTAGATGTACCCGGTCATACCGCCATGTTGGTCAGGGTAATGACTGAGGCTGGATACCGTTGGTATCCTGAGTACACGGTCGAAGAGCAATTTCGGGACTTCAATCAAAGCCAGTATCTCTGCACTGTCAGGATATTTCCATCTTATCCTGGATCCACCGAGCCCCTTCACTGCTCCTATGGACTCGGGGTTACTATTGAGATGGCTGTGCAGGACGCCGCCTACTCTATGATGACCATCATGCGAGTCAGGTCTGGTCTATTTCGGGACTCTGATTTCCGGTATATGCCAGGATCACTTCCGGGAGCACAAGGGTATCTCCAGGCTATCTATGCTGACCCCACCCAGGAGGATTCACGGACCCGCACTACTGCTGAGATGCTCGAGGATAAGGACCGTGAAAATCGGGCCTTGAGGTTAGAGCTCTTCAATACCCGTGCTGACCATTGGGCCACATTGACTCGGTTTGCACCGGCAGTGCAAGCTGGATATTCGGATATGCGCGATCTCTATCCTGTGAGATCTGCTCTGCCAGACGTGATGGGTTGGCGTGATGTAGGAGGCATCACCCCACCTCGCGGTCCCCGCAGGCCACCGTCTGTTGGTCCAAGACCTCATCCTAGTCCCTATGGTCCACAAGCTCCGCGAGATCGTCTGTTTCCGGATGATCATGTTGAGCTTCCAGGCTATGGAGGTGACTTCTACGAGGACTACTACGGATCGGTCTGAGTTAGTGGTAGTATCACTAGTTCGTGTTAGCTGTGTCGTCTATCGTCCTGCGTGACTCGTGGGATATGACCTAGTTTGTACTCTTTCCGGAGATGTAGAAAAATAATGTATAGGAGCTTGGGATGCCTCCGATGAGATGTAATCCTCTTTTCACCGTAATAGTACTTTGTTTGGTCTTGTACTAAACCCTGTATGGTGTGTATGACGATGGAATAAAGAAGCAGTTTCTGTATCTACCATGTCATACGGATGATCATCTTGCATTCCGAGTTATTCCTTACATTCTGTATCCTATGTCGGAATTTTATCATTCTGACTGAATCATTGTCTTGTTTACCTAGGATGGTCAACACGCGCACTAACCCTGCTCCTCAAGAGCAGGCCGAAGGCAGTGAAGTCAGGAATGCAAATCTGCCTCATCCTCCTTCCCTAGCCGAGGTTATGATGGAAGCCGAAAGAAACAAGCGGGAGACCAACCGTTTGTTGGAGCGTATTGAACAGAACACGGCACACCATCAGAGGACTAACGTGGTGTCACTCAGTGATTTCATCAAGTTACATCCACCCACGTTCCACCACTCCGTCGAGCCTCTCGACGCTGATGACTGGCTTCGCAGTATTTCTCACAAACTGCGTTCCGCGCTGGTAGCGGAGGCTGACAAGGTCACCTTTGCTGCATATCATCTTGAAGGCCCCGCCAGTCTATGGTGGGAGAATTATGGAGCTATGCGCCCAGCGGGCCATGTCACTACTTGGGCTGAATTCAGCGAGGCTTTCCGTGAACATCACATTCCGGAGGGTCTCATGGACCGTAAACGTGAGGAATTTTGCAATTTCACCCAAGGCCGACTCTCTGTGGATGTTTACAGCAGGGAGTTTGGTAACCTCGCACGTTATGCAACTGAGGAAGTTTCTACTGATGCTAAGAAGCAAGCGAGGTTCCGTAAGGGACTTAGTCCTGAGCTTCGCCGCGACCTCCGTCTGCATGAGTGCACATCTTTTCAGAAACTTGTTAACAAGGCCATCAGTGCTGAAACTGGTCAGACTGATTATGACGCAACACGCAAGCATGGCCGTGACATGGGTTCCTCATCCGGTGCTGGTCCTCAGAAGCGCCGCGTGTGGGTGCCCAACACCGCCCTGCCACCCAGGTTCACACCGAGGCCATCTTTCCAGGCGCCTCGCCCTGTTCAACAGTCTGCACCAGCCAAGCCCTATGGGGGTCCAACCAACAATGCTCCTCCACGTACCAGTTCCGTGACCTGTTTCAAGTGTGGGGAATCTGGTCACTATATGCGTGAGTGTCCCCAGACCAACCCCAACCAGCCTGCTAAAGCTGTTGGCCGTGGCAAGCCGACAGGGAAAGTGTTCCACGCCAAGCCGGCCACCGCTACACGTGGCCATGTCAACTGTATCTCTGCCGAAGAAGCTCAAGAGGATCCCAACGTCGTTCTCGGTACGCTCCTTGTTAATTGCCACCCGGCATCTGTTCTTTTTGACACAGGAGCCTCTCATTCTTTTATATCTGAAAACTATGCTCGTTTGCATAACATCGCATTCTGTGACATGCCAGCCTCTATGGTAATTCAAACTCCGGGATCCAAATGGCAAACTTCTAGAGTAAGCCATGGAAATGAAATCCAAGTCGACAGACTTGTTTTCCTCGCATCTTTGATAGCCCTTAAATCTTCAGATATTAATATCATTCTGGGTATGGACTGGATGTCAGTTCATCATGCCCAAATTGATTGCTTCTCTAGGACTGTTCAACTTACCCATCCTTCGGGGAAGATAGTCAATGTCTTGACCCGATTAGCCAAGCGACAATTATATTCTCTTAATGCCAGCCCTTTGCCAGACCTTGAGGACGTTCCGGTAGTCCGTGACTTCCCAGACGTCTTCCCAGAGGAATTGCCAGGTGTTCCACCTGACAGGGATGTTGAGTTCGTAATAGACCTCATTCCAGGAACCGTTCCGATTGCTAGAAGACCCTATAAGATGGCACCACTAGAACTAGCCGAGCTTAAGAAACAACTCGATGAGTCCTTGAAAAAGGGTTTCATCCGACCTAGCTCATCTCCGTGGGCTTGCCCCGTCCTATTCGTCAAGAAGAAGGATGGTACGGACCGGATGGTTGTAGATTATCGACCTGTCAATTTGGTCACAATCAAGAACAAATATCCGCTCCCCAGGATCAACGACCTGTATGATCAGCTCGCTGGATCCTCAGTCTTCTCCAAGATGGATTTGAGGTTGGGCTACCATCAAATCAAAATCAGAAACGGGGACATTCCTAAAACGGCCTTTGTTACTCGTTATGGCCAATACGAGTACACCGTCATGTCCTTCGGCTTAACCAACGCTCCAGCCACCTTTTCTCGGTTAATGAACTCAATCTTCATGGAGTATTTGGATAAATTCGTCGTAGTTTATCTCGATGATATACTCATCTACTCCAAGAACGAGGAAGAACATGCCGAACATTTAAGGCTAGTGTTGAAGAAACTTCGAGAGCACCGCCTTTATGCCAAGTTTTCCAAATGTGAATTTTGGTTGTCAGAAGTGACCTATCTGGGTCATGTAATATCTGGTAAAGGTATTGCTGTTAACCCCGAGCGAGTTCAAGCCGTCCTTAATTGGACTCCACCTGAATCGGTCAAGCAAGTTCGGAGTTTTCTGGGCTTAGCGAGCTATTGTCGTCGCTTTGTCGAAAACTTCTCCAAAGTTGCTAAACCTCTAACCGAACTCCTCAAGAAAGATAAGAAATTCGAATGGACTCCACAATGTGAGCACAGCTTTCAGGAACTGAAAAGACGCCTGACTTCTGCTCCCGTTCTGGTACCGCCAGACTTCTCTAAGGACTTTGTTATCTACTGCGACGCCTCGCGACAAGGACTAGGTTGCATTCTCATGCAAGATCGACACGTAATTGCTTACGCTTCACGGCAATTGCACCCACATGAGGAGAATTATCCTACTCATGATCTAGAGCTTGCAGCCGTAGTCTATGCACTTAAAACCTGGCGACATTACCTCCTCGGTAACCGTTGCGAAATATTCACTGATCACCAAAGTCTGAAGTACATTTTCACCCAACCGGATTTGAATCTCAGGCAAAGACGTTGGGTTGAGTTGATCACAGATTTCGACTTAGGAATAACTTACACCCCAGGGAAAGCCAACGTCATGGCTGATGCGCTAAGTCGTAAATCTTATTGTAACAACCTAATGTTACAACAAAGTCAACCGCTTCTCCATGAGGAATTTCGGAAGCTTAACCTTCACATTGTTCCTCAAGGATTTCTTTCCACCTTGGTAGCGAAACCTACTCTTACGGATCAAATCATCGCTGCCCAAAAGCGAGATAAAGGAATATCTAAAATCAAGGAGAACATTGCTAGCGGAGGTGCTAGTTGTTTCTCCACAAATGATCATGGTGTTGTGTACTTTGAGAACCGTCTAGTGGTTCCCAAGAACCAGCATCTACGGCAGTTGATCCTTAAGGAGGCTCATGAATCTCCTCTCACCATTCATCCGGGTAGTACCAAGATGTATCAGGACCTACGCCAGAGGTTCTGGTGGACTAGGATGAAGAGAGAAATTGCTCAGTATATTGCTAATTGCGACGTCTGTCGTCGTGTAAAAGCAGAGCATCAACGGCCTGCTGGCACCCTTCAGCCCCTAGCTATTCCTGAATGGAAATGGGATAAAATTGGTATGGATTTCATTACCGGTTTTCCCAGGACCAAGAGAGGGAATAATGCTATCTTTGTCGTTGTCGATCGTCTTTCCAAAGTAGCCCATTTCCTACCTGTTCGTGAGAGTATAACCGCTAGTCAATTGGCAGACTTATACATCTCCCGGATAGTGTCTCTCCATGGTGTTCCTTTGGAAATTAACTCGGATCGAGGAAGTCTTTTCACCTCTCGATTTTGGGAAAGTTTCCAAAACGCTATGGGAACCCGCCTTTCCTTTAGCACCGCTTTTCACCCTCAATCGAGTGGTCAAGTAGAACGCGTCAACCAGATCCTAGAAGACATGCTTCGAGCCTCTGTCATCTCATTCGGAATGGATTGGGAGAAATGCCTTCCATTTGCCGAATTTGCTTACAACAACAGCTATCAATCTAGCTTGGGTAAAGCCCCTTTTGAAGTTCTCTATGGACGACGGTGTCGAACACCCCTTAACTGGTCAGAGACCGGGGAAAGACAATTCTTTGGCCCGGATATGATTCAGGAAGCAGAAGAACAAGTTCGCATCGTTCGTGAAAAGTTGAAAACAGCCCAATCTCGTCAAAAGAGTCAATATGACCGAAAACATAAGGCTATGACCTTCGAGGTTGACGAGAAGGCTTATCTTCGGGTTACCCCTCTGAAGGGAACCCATCGTTTCGGTATCAAAGGCAAATTGGCTCCTCGTTACATTGGACCTTTTCGCATTCTCGCCAAACGAGGAGAAGTTGCCTACCAGTTGGAACTACCTCCGCACCTCTCCAGAGTCCACGATGTCTTCCATGTTTCTCAACTCAGGCGTTGCTTCTCGGATCCTATCCGTGGAGTGGACTACGAAACGCTTGATCTCCAAGATAATCTTACATATCGAGAGTACCCCATTCGTATCCTCGATCAGGCCGAGCGTACCACTCGACGTCATAATATCAAGTTTCTCAAAGTACAATGGTCGCACCATTCTGAGGATGAAGCAACTTGGGAAAGGGAGGATCGTCTTCGACTCGAGTATCCCGCCTTCTTCCCGGAGGAACCCAAATCTCGGGACGAGATTCTTTTGAGTGGGGGTGAGTTGTCACATCCTAGTTAGTCATGCATTAGAGTGTTGCATCATGTTTAATCTTTCATTAGAAACCTGAAATGGGGATGACAGAACCCCCAGTCCCCTCTGAATCCAATTAGGGTTTACTAAAAACTTTTTCAATGAACCTGAAATGCCCTTCTAAAATGCCCATCATTTTTGTCTTGGTTCAGAACCTCTGCCAAAAGTGGTGCACATTTTCCTAGGCCAGCTTAGGGTTTTTGAATTAAATCATAAATATTTGAATTTGGGCATTTAAAATTATATGAAATATTTAAATGCTCAAATATCTCCAAACTAAAATGTTTCCTGTTGGAAATAATCCAACTATGGACCAGGAGTAGTTTGGTGATTTTAGGAGTAGCCTAAGTATTTTATTTAATTCAACAAAGTTGCAGAAGTATTAAAAAACAGAAAACAGAAAAAAATGGAAAAAGCTTACCTGGCGCCCAGCACCCGGCCCACCTGCCGGCCCAGCCCAGCACCGCGCCAGCGAGCTGCTTGCCGGCCAGGCAGGCAGGCAGGTGCTCGACGGCGAGCACCGCATGGGTGCCACGCACCTGCTCGCCGCCTCGCCGCCTCCCTCGCCCGGCTAACGCCGTGAATCGGCCTCTCTCTCTCTCCCGAACCTCCCAGACACCCCCTCACCTCTCCAGCTCCTCTCCCTCGCTCTCCCACGCCATGGCCGACGCCATCGCCGCCACCCCCTCGCCGTAGCCACGCCCTCCGTCAACCCCACGCCGTGCCGCCGTGTCCAGGAGCTCCGCCGCCGTCCACTTCATCGAGCTAGCCGAGCCCCGTGTGCTCGTGCGGCCCGAGACCACCGCACCGACCTCGCCCGAGCTCGCCGTCGCCGGAGATCCCCTTCAACGCCGTCGCCGCCTCAGCTCGTCCCCGACCCCGCCGGTGGCCTCTACGGGAGCGCTGTGAGCCTAGCTACCCCTCCGACCCTCCCTCTCTCATTCCCGAGCCGTGTAGCCACCGCACGAAGATCACACGCACGCACCGCCGCGGATCTCGTCGCCGACGTGCTCCCGGCCATCCTCCGGCCAACCCGCGGTGGCCAACGCACTCACCACGCTGCGTTGGGCCCAACCGTGCACTTCCCGCACCTCCCCGCACACCCTAGGCCGAGTTCGCTTTCACCCGAACTCCGGTGGCCGCCAAGGTCGTCGCCGGCGCCAACTCCGGCCACCCCGACCCCAACGGACTCCACCAGGAGCTGCGGTTCGTCCTCAGCTCCACTCCGGTGGTCTCCGTGACCCATTTGGTGGCCGAAACGGCCAAAACCACTCCCGCCGCCGCGTCGGGCTCGCCGGCGGCTAAACGCCGGCGCCGCTGGCATTGACTTTGACCACGGGTGGGCCCTGGTTGACTCCCCTGAGTCAATGACAGGTGGGGCCCAGCCCTGTTAATTAAACAGGTTTAGTTTTAATTAAACTTTAATTAATTTAATCACCCTGACATGCGGGACCCACTGTCAGGTTTGACCCGGACGTGTTCCGTTGACCTGCTGACGTCACACTGACGTCAGGCTGACGCAATAATTGATTTTCTGGAATTAATCTAATATAGGAAATTCCAGAATATAATTTAAACTTCAAAAATTCATAACTTTTATTCTGTAACTCCAAATCAGACAAATTATATATGAAAAATGATCAGAAAAATCCAATCTATCCATCTGTACTATTTCCATGCATGACTAAACAAGTTAACTTGATGTTTAATGCAGAACAAGGAAAAGCACTTTAAAAGGCCATGTTTGAGTTTGAAATTTGAATCTTTGATTCAAATTGGTCCAAACCCTTCTGGTCTTAGTTGCATTAGCCCAACACACTCATATTGCTATGTTTCATGCATGCATCATACTGTTGCACATTGTTTGGTGATGGTTGTGTATCGGTGTCCTTTGCGACAGGTTCTGCCTCCGAGGAGTATCGTGATTACCCTAACGAAGAACCGTATCAGTGCATCGAACCATCAGGCAAGCAACCAACCATTTGATCATATCGATACAATCCCATGTTCTCGCTCCTGCTCTCTTTTACTGCATTAAGACAACGCGTTTCAAACTGCTGTGTGCTACGGTAGTTGAACCCATTTCCTCTGCATGACCTGTCATTGCCACAGTAACTAGATGAAACCCACTAGCATGTGTAGGAGTTGATTGAGCCATATGTGTGTGTTGTTCCTACCTTGCTATGCCTGCTATGCTTAGAGTCGTGTCAGGTCTGGTTCATCTGGGTGATGGCTAGAGTGAAATGATTATGTCGGTAATGAGAGTGGTGTGGTGAACACGATTTGGTAAAGGTATCGATGAGAGGCCATGTAGGAGTACATGGTGGGTTGTTTCATTGAAGCCGACCTTAAGCACTGAGATCTGTATGTGCGATTTAAGATACAGCTACTACCATGCATTGGGCCCTGAAATATGACCCCGCTCGACTTCTTATTCACCCTAGCTCTCTGTCCAGGAGTTGCACGTAGTTTCTGGTGTTTGTAGCCTACTGGAGGCCGTGGACAGCGCTGACCGTAGGGGTGGGCTGTGATGCGGTAGGTACGTGGCACGGTGTACCGAATACCCGTTAGGTATCTCGGGAACCCTGTTCACATCGTTCGGGGCCGTATGGGAAACCTCGGCCGGACTCCCTGCGGATGGAACCTGGATAGGCGATAAACCTGGACTAGAGGCTTAAGTGTTTAGGTAGGTCGTGGTCTACACCCACGTCGGCTTTCGCTTGAAGTCTGCCGAGCACATGTCGTGTGCAGACGCTAAGTGGTGGAAACATGTATGAAGAAGTACACCCCTGCAGGGTTATCATGATCTATTCGAATAGCCGCGTCCGCGGTAAAGGACTACTTGGTTGCCTATACAGTTCATAGACAAGTAAATGGAAACTACTAAAAGTCTCAAGATAAGTGTGAGTGCCGAGGATGGCTCTTCCGTAGGAAGACGGAGGTGGATCCTCGGTAGTGTATTGAAGTGGAGAGTAGTGGACTCGTGTGCGCAAAACCATTTCAAGTTGGAGTCTCGTAGGTTAGCCTAGCCAAGAGTCAAAGCTGGCTTGCTGCAATAACTCCACCAACCCTTCTTGATAATATGCATGTATGTAGGATCTGATGTAAGTCTTGCTGAGTACCTTTGTACTCATGTTGCTATAATTTACATTTTTACAGAAGACGCTGCAACCCCTTCTGATGGGTTCTACGTAGACGTTGACATCAATGAGTAGGCTAAGGCCCAGGTGGTGATCCTGAGCTTGTGAAGGACCACGTAGTATAGCTAGGCTTTCCAAGCCTCTTTTATTTTTCTAGTTGTCTGTACTCAGACAAGTTACTTCCGCTGCTGTTTTGTATGACTGTATGACTTGAATGCTGGGTCGTGTGACCCGTACCTTTGTGTATGTTATGTATGGCTCTCTGAGCCTTAAATAAAGTACTTGTGTCATAGAGTCATGTTGTGATGCCTTGTTGTATTTGCACATATCGAGCATATTGTGTGTATGATTGAAATGCTTGGTATGTGTGGGATCTGACTATCTAGTTGTTTATCTTTAGTAGCCTCTCTTACCGGGAAATGTCTCCTAGTGTTACCGCTGAGCCATGGTAGCTTGCTACTGCTCTGGAACACTTAGGCTGGCCGGCATGTGTCCTTCTTCGTTCCTGTGTCTGTCCCTTCGGGGAAATGTCACGCATTGAGTACCGGAGTCCTGTTAGCCCGCTACAGCCCGGTTTACCGGAGTCCTGCTAGCCCAGTGCTACAGCCCGGACCCACTTGCTGTTGACCGACACGTTCGAAGCTGGGTCATGGATGCCTGTCCCTGTAAGTCTGTGCCACTTTGGGTTTACGACTAGTCATGTCAGCCCGGGCTCCTTATCATATGGATGCTAGCGACACTATCATATACGTGAGCCAAAAGGCGCAAACGGTCCCGGGCAAAGGTAAGGCGACACCCGTGGGGATACCGTGCGTGAGGCCGCAAAGTGATATGAGGTGTTACAGGCTAGATCAATGTGACATCGAGTCGGGGTCCTGACACGAGTTTTTCAACTCGGTGGGTCCGAGATGGTTTCGGCGGAAACCTAACCCTAAATTTTCAAGTCGCATCTATTCTAAGGATTGTTTTTACTGGATAGAGGTGTTTCAATCGTGGCAAGAATCATAATGAATACAATGTGCTGAGAATCAGACGAGGATAGCACTGTGATCGAGTTCATACCCTAGTTCGGCGATGAACTCGCTACGGCGGCAATGGCGGAGATGAAATCCGTTGACGGCGGCGGAGACCAGCGACAGGAGGCGGCTGGCGACAAAGTCGATGATCCGGAGACCTAGAAGGCAGAGCGAGCTATGCGCGTGCGAAGAGGTTTGGGGAAAGTTTTCCAAATTTTTGCCCTTGAGAATATATAGCCCGACACTGTCGGTGTGACCGAGTGGAACAACTCGGTGGCACCGAGATGCATAACTGTTGACAGTTACAGCAACTCGGTGAGACCGAAAAGTTCAAATCGGTTGCACCGAGATTGAAAACCTAGATCAACTTAGTGATCTCGGTATAACCGAAATGGAAGAATCGGTCAGACCGAAAACACAAAGAAGTTTTGGAAGTTTAAGTCTATGACGAATCGGGGACTCCGAGTGTTCCTCACACAGAGTGGTTCAAATCTGACTTGATCAAATTTTGTGATGTAGCATGAATAGAGTTTGAGACGAGAAAAACATAGATAGCTAGAGAAGGTTCTTAGGCATTCTTGTCCATCCACTTGGCCAAAGAAAAAGAAACCAATCAATCAAAACAACAAGTGGATGTCCTTGAATGAGTAAAATATGCAACCAACATGCTCACACAATAAAATGGCAGATAAAATATGTGCCAAAGCATGCACAACCAATTCTCACATCTATCAATCAATTGGCGATGACTAGGTCATCTATATATGAGTATATTGACTTAGGAGTCATATGAGAACATTTGATCATAGGTCATACTCATCGTTTAAGCTCAAGTGGGGTTACCACTTTTACATCATGCATTGATGTGTTCACATCATTAGAGTTGCTTTGACTCAATTCTTAGAGTTAAGCTCCCCCTAGATGTGAGATCCCCCCTTAGAGGGATGAACTAACCTTGGTTTTGTCGATGATGACTTCATGTAGGTGTTGAAGATGTGGATGCTCAATGTTGATGTAGATCATTTGGGGCAATCCTTTGGAGTGAGTTGCACTTTCAATACCTACATGGGTTAGTCCCACAAGGAACAAACAAGAATATCCATAGACATAGAGTGATGCACACACAAGATGATGTCCATGAAAACATTAGGTTACCTTGTCCCTTGCCTTACCAACATGAGGGCTTGTGACTCCTTGAACTAGTGCAAGATATGAAAGTTGATTGCCCTTGTCCTTTCCATAATGATATGAGTGAATAATGTTGGTGGAGTCACCCTCAAGAACTCTCTAGTTCTTCTTCTTTGGGATCCACATCATCTTGATGGGAATCCTTGGAGTTGTAGTTGTACTTGATGAAGTGGAACTTGACGTAGTCTTGGGAACCCACTTGACCAAGGCCTTAGGTGCTTCTTCAAATGCATCAATCTCCTCTTGAAGCTTGTCCTTGCCTTTGTTCTTGTGGTCTTGTGGTGGAAGATCATCTTGTGCTTGTGTTCCCTTGGAGGAAGTAGGATCATACTTCTCTTGTTGAGGAACAAACTTCGTCTTGGGGTATTGATCTTCTTCCCACTTAACTCCATTGGCATTGAACTTTCGTTCAAAACCAACACCTTGATTCTTCCGGTGCCTTCCTTGCTTGCGTACAATTTCCTCAAATTGCTTACTCCCAGCAAGGCTCTTGTATACACCTTTCTCTATAATTCCCTTCAATAAGCTATTTTCTTGCTCAAGTGTAACTTGGCTAAGAGAATCATTAGTGGAATCAAGAGAACTACTAGAAGCAACAATATTGGATTTAGCATTATTATTGTTACTACTAGAGGAAGAATCTTTCTTGTTCTTGTTACTAGACTTGACTTGAGGCATGTAAGTAGATAGGAGTAAACGCTTGCCAATGTAAGAAGAACTTTTCTTACGAAGATCATCATTGATTGCCTTTAAGAACTCATGCTCTTCCTCAATATTGAGCTTTTCAAAGCGTAACTTCTCATGAGCCCTTAAAAGTTCTCGATGATCTTCAAAGATAGTTTCATGAGCTAACTTAAGAGTGTTTAGTTCTTTAGTTAGAAGCTCAATCTTCTCCTTATCATTGTCATTCGTTTTATCTTGATTAGCATGATTAATTGATGTTTCATCATAGTATTCATTACTAGAGTTGTCAATAAGTAAATCATCATCACCTAACAAGTCATCTTCATCACTATTAAAATCAACATACTCGGGGTGTGTTACCTTAGGACCTTTGGCCATGAAGCATCTTCCAATTCCTTAATTTGATGAATCAAATATGTCGTAGGAGTTGGTTGACACAAGTGCTAGACCGGCAACACCTTCATCTTCAGTATATTCGGAGTCGGAGTGATTGTCGGAGTCGGAGCCGGATACCCATTCACCAACATGAGCTTGATGTCCTCGTTTTGTGTAGCTCTTCGATGACTTGTCCTTCCTTTCCGAATCCTTGCTTCTCCGTGAGGGTCTTCGTTCATAACGATCATCTCTACTCCTTCTCTCTCTTGGTGGTGATTCTTCTCTTCTACTTCTTATATTTGGAGAATCTTCTCTTCTTTTGTAGGGTGTCGTACACTCATTGGAATAGTGTCCGGGTCTCCCACAATTGTAGCAATTGCACTCTCGACTAGAAGATCTTTTGTCATTGTAGGACCTTGACTTAGAGCTTCTTTCTTTGCTTCTACTCTTGTAGAATTTGTTGAACTTCTTCACCATTAAGCTCAATTCTTCATTGAAGGTTTGTTTCTCACTTGATGATGTGGGGGCTTCACATGAGGCTTTGTAAGCACCACTTGACTTGTTGTGAAGTTCCTCCTTATCCTTGAGTGACATCTCATGAGCAACAATTCTTCCAATGACTTCTGTTGGCTTGAGATCTTTGTAATTTGGCATCATTTGGATCAATGTGCACACGGTATCATACTTTCCATCCAATGCTCTTAGGATCTTCTTGATGATGAATCTGTCGGTCATCTCTTCACTTCCTAAGCCGGTAATCTCATTTGTGATAAGAGCAAGGCTAGAGTACATTTCAGCGACACCTTCACCATCCTTCATTTTGAACTTGTCAAGCTGACTTTGGAGCACATACAACTTGGATTCCTTGACGGAGTCGGTACCTTCATGCATATCAATCAAAGTGTCCCAAATTTCCTTTGCATTCTCAAGACGACTGATTTTGTTGAATTCTTCGGGGCACAAGCCGTTGAAGAGGATATCACAAGCTTGAGCGTTGTATTGCAGCATCTTCAATTCATCCGCACTAGCTTCACGGTTCGGCTCTCTCCCATCAAAGAATTCACCTTGCAAGCCAATACACACAAT
Organism: Triticum aestivum; assembly: GCF_018294505.1. Classification (NCBI taxonomy): domain Eukaryota; kingdom Viridiplantae; phylum Streptophyta; class Magnoliopsida; order Poales; family Poaceae; genus Triticum; species Triticum aestivum. Next base: position 211,403,551 of record NC_057801.1, read on the forward strand.
AGCCCAAACGGCGGGGTTATGTCCGAGAATATGCATTTTCATCTTATTCTTCCAACTAGTAAAATTAGTGCCATCAAAGTAAGGACCTCTACGGTGATAATTTCCCTCACTAGACGCCATACTCTCCTAGGTTGTGAAACCAAGGCTATGACCACCAAAAGCTATGGAAATAAAAGCAAATGGAGACCAAAGCTCTGATACCACTTGTAGGACCTTGAAGTATGTCTAGAGGGGGGTGATTAGACTACTTGACCAATTAAAAACTTAACCTTTTCCCAATTTTATACTTTGGAAGATTTTGGCTATCTTTGCACAAGGCAAGCAATCTTCACACAATTCAAGCAAGCATGCAAAGAGTATATGAGCAGCGGAATTTAAAGCATGCAACTTGCAAGAATGTAAAGGGAAGGGTTTGGAGGATTCAAACGCAATTGGAGACATGGATGTTTTTGTCATGGTTCCGATAGGTGGTGCTATCGTACATCCATGTTGATGGAGACTTCAACCCACGAAGGGTAACGGTTGCGTGAGTCCATGGAGGGCTCCACCCACGAAGGGTCCACAAAGAAGCAACCTTGTCGATCCCACCATGGTCGTCGCCCATGAAGGACTTGCCTCACTAGCGGTAGATCTTCACGAAGTAGGCGATCTCCTTGCCCTTACAAACTCCTTGGTTCAACTCCACAATCTTGTCGGAGGCTCCCAAGTGACACCTAGCCAATCTAGGAGACACCACTCTCCAAGAAGTAACAAATGGTGCGTTGATGATGAACTCCTTGCTCTTGTGCTTCAAATGATAGTCTCCCCAACACTCAACTCTCTCTCATAGGATTTGGATCTGGTGGAAAGAAGATTTGACTGGAAAGCAACTTGGGGAAGGCTAGAGATCAAGATTCATATGGTAGGAATGGAATGTCTTGGCCTCAACACATGAGTAGGTGGTTCTCTCTCAGAACTGGTAAGTTGGAAGTGTAGGTTTGTTCTGATGGCTCTCTCCACGAATGAAGAGGAGGTGGAGGAGTATATATAGCCTCCACACAAAATATAACCGTTACACACAATTTACCAAACTCGGTGGGACCGAATCGAGAAACTCGGTCGGACCGATTTAGCAAATCTAGTGACTGTTAGGATTTTCGGTGGGACCGACATGCAACTCGGTAGAACCGATATGGTTAGGGTTAGGGCATAACGTAATCTCGGTGAGACCGATTACACAAACTCGGTGAGACCGATTTTGGTAATTAGCTAACCAGAGAGTTGGTTAGGTAAACTCAGTGGGACTGATTCGCTCTTTTCGGTGAGACCGAAATGTTACGAAAGGGAAATAGATAGTTTACATTGATATCTCGGTGGGACCGATCGCTCACTTCGGTTAGACCAAAACGTTACGAAGGGAAACAGAGAGATTACAATCCCATCTCGGTGAGACCGAGATCCCTATCGGTGAGACCGATTTGCCTAGGGTTTGTGGCAGTGGCTATGACATTTGAACCCGGTGGCGCCGGATAGAAAGAATCGGTGGGCCGAGTTTGACTTTGGGTTTAGGTCATATCTGGATGTGAGAAAGTAGTTGAGGATTTTTGGAGCATATCACTAAGCACTTGAAGCAAGAGGCTCATTAAGCAACACCTCATCCCTCCTTGATAGTATTGGCTTTTCTTATAGACTCAATGTGATCTTGGATCACTAAAATGTAAAATGTAGAGTCTTGAGCTTTTGAGCTTGAGCCAATCCTTTGTCCTTAATATTTTGAGGGATCCACTTTCATCATCCATGACATGCCTTTCATTGAGCTTTCCTGAAATATTTGTCTTGGAATAGCATTAGCTCAATGAGCTATATGCTGTTATGAATTACCAAAACCACCTAGGGATAGTTGCACTTTCAACATGTATGACTATCTTGATTCTGTCATAAAATCGTCATGGATGTACATGCATGACAAAAAACGCGACCTACTGTGACAAACACGTATCATCAAGGAAGTGTATTTTTTTGTAGTGCCACGTAGCTCCATCTCCATGTCAATCTTTCTCTACTTCTACCGGCTTCTATTTGTGATGAGTTTATGTCTCATGAACTAGTGCTAGTACTATTATTCTAATCACACTTCTTCAATATCTTTGCCATCAGGGATGCTCAGCTCGATTTTAGTGGAACTGCACAAAAGCATCATATGATCCGAGGGTGCCAGCCGTCTTTCCTTCGACAGGTTCTACCTAGCAAGGAAATTAAATCATGTTTAGGGTTTAGGGTTTAAGTCGTAGTGACCCCATCAGTAGTTTTTATTTTGTTCTGAAGTAAATATTGGCTATGATCTGTGAACCATTGTGATGCATCAGCATGCGTGTTAGTTTTCCTTTGTATTTGGTGGAATGTTGTAACGGGGAAACCTTGGAGTAGGAATGAAAATGGAGTGGAAAGTTTCCGTTTTTCTGGAGAAAAAATGGAAACGGAGAGAAACCAACGTTTTGTTTCGTCGGATCATGCCATCGAGCAAAACCAACATTTAAATCACATCTGTCGCGTTCGTGTCTCACCCTCCTCCATGACTCGACCCCACACGGTCGCTCGGCATGCCACTCACCGCAAACCGAGTATACGATAACTTTCCTGCCTGCTTGTCGATGGATCGCGTCATGGAGTACTAGCACTACTGGAAGAGATTGACGAGTTGGGGGAGGACAGCTAGCTGTAGCACAGACTCCCAAGAACTTTTTACATGCATGTTGTGGCTGGCTATTGCGACCTTTGAACGCGGAGCAGTCGCGTGCACCGGGAACCGGCACGGGTGATGCTCTCTCGATCAATGCGTTATTTCAATGCCGGCACCAATGAGAGGTCACGTCCGCTCTGGATGGGAATGAATGTGGCACTGACCGTTTCAGGCGGGAAGCACGCGTGGGTGATGAAGAGGGTTCGGGTTGGTCAGGAGCGGGCGTGGCAGCGATCCGGACGCCTGCAAACAAGAGATGATGTATGTTAATATTGTTGCGTATATAATTAACAACGTAAATAATGTGCCAGTTGGACAAATATGATTGGAGATGGAGATGGAGATGGAATTTTACGTAAACACGGATATGCATGTCTATGTTTATGTGTGTGTGTGCGACGACTCTCGCGACCTGGAAGCGGGGGCGTGTTTTTGATCGAGTTTTCTTTCTTGGTACGTTAAAAAATTGTCTGCCAGTTTTCCTTTCTTTTTTCCAGGAACGCGCGTATTCTATTTAAAACCATTGCTATGGAGATTCTTTTTACTCCATTGTATATACAGCCTCTTGTTTGGTAGGGTTTCTCGCGTCTCACTCTCTCACCCTCTCCATGTCAAAACAAGATGACAGTGTCCACCCTATCTCTCCCGTCCGCTGCGGAAGGTGAGGAGGTGCAGCGTTGATGTTGTTGCTATTGGCGATGGACGAAGCTGATGCGCACCGTCCTCTCGGAGCCTGCGCTGGCGCGGACGAAGGTCCTCTGCTCCTATTGTTGCTGCTAATCTAATACTATCACTGGTCAAATGAAGAAATGCTTTTTTCTCGGGTATCCTGGTTTAGTTCCCATCAAGATAATCATGATGCTTCTGTTTGTTGGTGTACTTTTCATTAATTCTTATTGACAATTGAGATGTCGTTGTTAATCTTGTACCATTGCCAAAACAAAGTAGCAACACTATATCCGTTTTTTATATTTTTGCAAACAGTGATGCGTATCTCCATACCCGGGCATGTCTTCCTCGGTTTAGTGGAACTAGACAAAATTGGATGGCCATTGTTGTTCCGCCTCACTGTCCTCTGCCACGTGGTTCTTCCTTCCTCAAGATTGATTAATGAGAAGAAACAGACCACAGTGAGGATTTGTCGAACTTCATAGGTGCCTCACCCAAACTTGATGCCAAATGGATGATGCATCACCATGATGATCTATCGGTGCTCATGGTTGTGCCTCATGGTTGCGTCGGCTGGCGAAGCTGATCAATTTTCCATAAAAACAAGTTTTCTTCCATCAGTGCTCTTTGCTTGTTACCCACAAAGATAATATCCTTCATCAGTTCACCTTGGTTGCATTGGAGACGCAGTCGTCTTTCATGTTGGTGCAATTTGATCACACAATTGGTTATGAACCAAATGTTTCCTCGAAGAAGGATCGACGTTGGTACTAAGAGCATAAGTTTTGTATTGATTTCTAAGCCTTCTCACAACTTTGTCTTCAACTCCCCTGTAATTTTATTTTTCCAGCTATTAACTTTGATTAAAAAAATGGTGTGGACTAAAAACCCAGATGGACGTAGTAGCCCTCCATTTTTATTTACTCCGCATATTAGATTTGACTGAAGTCAAATTTTGTAAAGTTTGACCAAGTTTAGGCCGAACACAACAAACCATAATTACTGAGAGAGGGCAAGTTGTACATACTCTCAAACCTTTCCGATAATTGAAATTAAAATTCTTTATTTGTACACACTCTCACACATTTCCGATAATTTGGCACATGTGTGGTTGTTCACTTAAGGGAGTACCGCACGTGAAGGACATGAAGTGCGACCAGGACGCGTGGATCGTTAGTTCATCGGAAGTACTAGTAGTTTTCTTCACTGGTACGTTAAATAAAGAGTTTTGTTTCGTACTTACACAATTTAAAACGATTTTTATGGAGAGAATAAGAAAACCACTCCACTATATATTAGTAGTATACACGAGTACTATATGGACGCAACTTCATTGACTTAGTGCACCTGCCTTTGGGTTTATGACAGGTGGGCCCAAAATGTGGATGGCCCACCTGTCATACAACCAAAAGCAGGTGCAGTTAAGGCACCGGAGCTCAGTCTGTACTATAGTATATATGTAGTGCTATATAAGCTGGAGCCTCAGCGCTTGTTTGCTAGGGTTTGCACTCTCCACACTCTCGCCGCACTACATATATATATACACGCTGGAGGCTCAATGTTCCTTAGATAGGGTTTGCTATATTCACAGTCTCTCACCCTCTTCACTAGATCTAAACAAGGCTGTGTTGGCCTCTTGTCTCTCTCTCCCCCCTCACAGCTGGTGAAGGAGGCATCCGGATCCCGTCGCACCGGGAGGGGGAGGAGGTGCAATGTTCACTCTATCGCCTTGGGAGAGGGAGGCAATCCACTGCCAGCTGTGCTGTTCTCTTTCACCCAGCGCCTATGTAAGAGGGCCACCGACCCCTTCTTCCTCGCTGCCGTACGTGGTGTGGGCAGATCCGGCCTCCCGCCGCACGCCTCGCCACATCCCGACGACCCTAAGGTATAAGTTTCTTTGAAACCGTCATTGCTCTAGCTGCATGCGGATATTTTTTGATTATGTAGTCGAATCTAGGTCTTGGTTCAAAGAGGAAAGAAGGGTGCGGTGGGGTGGAGCATGAATCTAGGACGTGGTTCAATGAGGAAAGGAGGGAGAGAAAGTAGTATAGACTGGCTATCCAGCCACTTTGTTGGTCGAAAAGGGAAAAAGGGGGTAACCCAGTACACACATCTGTAAGGAACCGATCTCTTTGTTGAAAAGGGAAAGAAACTGGGGGGGGGGGTCAGGTAGTTTGTGCAGGACTAGATTTGCTACTCTCACATAGGAAAAAGGTTCAAGGAGAACAAATATGGGACCAATGCAGATATGTGTGGACGCACATGGTGCTGGCATGTCCCATGTCCCATACAACTATCTTGCAGTTGTTAATCTATGAATGCCGCTGGAAAATTGAAGCAATGGCACTGTTAAAAGTAAATTACATTTTTAGCAAATGTTGTTTTAAGAGAATGTCTCTGTTAATATGAATCAATGCAACCGTTTTAGAAATGCTACTATCCTACTTTGTTTTCCATCAAGATAAGTTAGATGCTTCTTTTTGTCGCCGTTTGTTTCATCCTCCTTTATTGACCAGTAATTGTTTCCTTTTTTGCCTCTGTTAAAACAGGGATATCTATTCAAATCTTTTTGCGGGGTAAAGGGAGTTTTATTGCAAATTCATAGAGTTTCAGTGCAACTGCAGAAAATGAGATTGGCTTTCCTATTCGTGTTGGCAAATTCATACGTGATCTTGTGTGCGTCATGACACATTGGTACTAGCCTTCATCCGCATGATCGTGCGGTGTGTTTTGAGATGTTGTGCTACTTGTATTGGTACTATTTTAAATAAATGTTGAATTGAAGCTATTGTATTGCTCTCTTTTCCCATTAAGTAGTGAACAAAAATGGTACGAACCCAGACATGATGCTTGTTGCTTTGTTACAACAAACTCTGCATCACCCCCTTTATAAGTAGATGGAAGCACATGGTGTTGTTGCGCCCACTCTCCCCTGGAACTTTTTATGCTTTTTGTTAATCTAATGTCGCTGGTAAAATTAATCAATGCCACTCTCGGAATTAACTACTGAATCTTAGTTCAAAACTGCAACACTTGTTAGGGATTGGCGGAATTACCATTTTTGTGGCTGCATGTTTCATCCTCCTTTATTTGCCAGTAATTGATTCCTTTTTTTGCCTCTGTTAAAACAGGGATATCTATTCAACTTGTTGCTATTGCGACATTTTGCTTCGCTACGCAAAAAACTTATGTTTTAAGAGTGTTTTGTGCAGTTCAACTTGAATGGCACATCGGTGATTTTGCTTAATTTTGGTGGAACTACACAAAAGGAGATTGGATTTTTATATATGTGTTGGGATTTCGTTCAAATCCTCCTCTCGAGCTATTTCAAATCTTGGTCAAGAAAGGTCAAATCTTGGAAATCTTGGTTGGCTGCTGATGGTCGACTGTCTAAACACACGAGACATGCTCAAGCATCGAAATTTTGACATAGGTGACGACCACAGCTGCCTGCTCTGCGGCAATCATGACGAAGAAACTGTGGATCATATGATATTTACTTGCACATTCAGTCAAGCTTGCTGGCATAAACTTGGGATCAGCTGGCCACCCTTCACCTGCCGCCTACAACTACTTCAACAGGCTAAACACTCCTGGGGACGTCCATTATTGTTTGAAACCTTCCTGGTGGCAGCCTGGAGTCTCTGGAAGGAAAGAAACAATAAACATTTCAGGAGGATTACGCCAATTGTCGGTGGGTGGCTGAAAAGATTCAAGGAAGATTTTGGTCTCCTCCAACATAGGACTAGGGGGAGTCATCCTGCTTTTACTTCTTCTTTTGTTTCTGAATTGAACTAATAATACCACTCCTCGACCACCTGCCCCCTTCTGGAAGGGCAGGATGGCAAATAGGGCAACTGCATATGTACTAACTCTTGTAACACCCTGTCTATATATACATATATGAAAACACAGTAGGAGCCTTTCCTACTGTTTATCCTTCAAAAAAAACATGATGCTGTAGTGTGCTTTGAGATGTTGTGCTACTTGTATTGGTACTGTTTTGGATAAATGTTGAATTGAAGCTATTGAACTACTGTCTTTTACCATTAAGTGAGCAAAAATTGTTCCAACCCAAACATGATGCTTGTTTCTTTGTTACAACAAAACTCTACATCACCCCCTTTATAAGTAGATGGAAGCACATGCTGTTGTTGCGCCCACTCTCCCTGGAACTGTTTATGCTTTTTGTTAATCTAATGCCGCTGGTAAAATTAAGCAATGCCACTCTTAGAATTAATTAACTATTGAATCTTAGTTGAAAACTGCAACACTTGTTAGGGATTGGCGGGATTACCATTTTTATGGCCGCATGTTTCATCCTCCTTTATTGGTCAGTAATTGATTCCTTTTTTGCCTCTGTTAAAATGAATCAGTCGCATTGTTTTAGGAATGGTACTATCCTGCTTTGTAGTTCTTTCTACATGTTTAACCAAGGTATTGTTAAGATAATGTCTGTGTTAAAATGAATCAGTCGCATTCTTTTAGGAATGGTACTTTTCTCCTTTGTCGTTCTTTATACATGTTGAAACAAGGCATTGTTAAGATAATGTCTCAGTTAATATGAATGAATCACACTGATGGAGAATTTCTACTCTCTTGCTTTGTTTCCCATTAAGATAAGGTAGATCAGTAGATGTTTTTCTTCTGGGAGTACAAGTCATCAACCGTTATTTCCCAGTAATTGTTTCCCTTATACCTATTGCTGCTTACAGGGATATCAAAATTAAAGCTGGTTTTATTCTAACTTTGATTTTAGTTGAACTGGACAATAGGAGCCAATGTGTCTAAGGCAAACTGCTGCATTAGTGGGTCCAGTTGGTCTTACCACTTTGCAGAAAGAAGCAGTCACTGTTTGCGCTACATTACAGAAAGAATGATCGAGAAGCTTTACAGAGTATTAGTAGACGCTGGTGACATGACTAGTCTGCAGAGAGCATAGGCAACTCTACAACAGGTGGAGTGCACTGGGCAAAAAGTGCCCAAACAAGTGCAAGAAGCCATGACAGGACTCCAAGTCTGTAAATGTCATTCTAAGCAACAATGATGGGGCATCTGGGTATGGTAATCTGTTTACTGTACTTTCAGTTTGTTAGTCCACCGATTGGTGGGTTGACACGGGGGCCAATATTCATGTGTGTGTTGATGTGTCTTTGTTTTCTTGCACATATAAATACGAAATCCACAGGGATGCTCAACTTGATTTTAGTGGAACTGCACAAAATGTTTAGATGGTTTGTGTCCTCCATAATACTTCATCATGCACAGTACATCGAATGGTTCTGTAATCATTCGTTGTCACCTTGAGCTACCGGACTATTAGTTGACAAACTGATGACAAACCCTGCATGTTCCACAATCATAGGCATTACATATTTTGAATGGGAAAAGCTTGTCAAAGTTTAATCATTGATGTTAGCAAAATACATTAGTTTAATATATTGGAATTGGAAAACCTTGTCAAATTTTGATCATTGATGTTAGCCAGAAGACATGCATTTGATATTTTTGAGTGGGACGCCCTTTGCTATGAGCAACGTCGATCGTTTTTCCTATTCATGTCTTCAGTTCAGAAATATTTACTCTACTGAGATGCATATATAGTCACATGAATGTTGACTTATGTAAGGTATTTTAAGAGTTTGTTCTGAATGTTGTCTATGTGATGCCAGGCCTTGTGAGTTTGATTGCAAAATTGAGCTTGGAATGTTGTGCCATGCGGCATCACGAGCTGTTCACCGTGCCTCCTGAGAATAATGCTTCATATTGTTTTGCACGTTGAGCTAATGCCTGTGATTTGCATGTTATGAAGATCATCCTCTTTTGTTGTTTCTGTGCTTAAGAAGTTCATTGTCTTATGTTTCATTCATAGCCTATATGACAACTCAGGTAGGTTAGAGGTGAAACCACATGATCTTCCGACCAACTCATCATCTTAGGCCATGATTGGATCGTCGTTTTCCAACCAAAACCGCTTGTAAAATTGACGCTTGTAAATAAAAGCAGATGGTCTCGGGTGAAGCGCTTGGTTGGTCGATTTCGACTAGTAAAATATACATCAGTCTCTCAAATTACAGGCGTAACCCGGCGGTTTTACTTACAGACCTCAGGCCATGGCCGCCCTCATCC